>NW_028281199.1:100000-267500 GCF_059751285.1 Brachycentrus maculatus
TATGTTACAATATATAGGGATGTTGTAACAAAAGTAAAAGTATATTACAATGCATTCTGTTACCGATTCCGTTATTTGAAGTTACAACAGGATCTGTTACAATCCGAATTCGCTACGACTCGAGACAGTTTCACGTTGGGCACGTCGCGTCGTCTCTGGTAAAGATTTAGGCGATTTTTTTCTCCGCAGAGTGGACCGGTAGTCGAACGGAAAATCTTTCTTTTGTTCGGTGAATACGCAACACGGTGCGGCGGCACGTTTCCAATCAAACGGACTATACGTGAAGCAATCTCGGTCCAGAAACCATTGCGAACTGAGGCGACAAAACAGATAAGTGCCCATCCACACTGCGCCGAAAGAATCGATTTTTCTCGATGCCCTATTGAACCATTTAAATGATCTGAAATAAACATTTTTATACAGCGTATTTCCTCCACTCTCACAAAGTCCAACCACCTCACGTATAACATTCTTCTTAGGCGTGTATTTTAAAGGCTACAAAAATACAATAATAATAGGTCAGTAGTCGGAATAACCGGCGGTTATGTATGAGGAGATGCATGAATATGGAAGATGCGAAGATGATTGTTTGCAAAGACAAATTGATGTGGCATTAAATTCCTTTTGTGAGGTTGGTTATATAATTTAAAAAAAGAAAATTATTACCAGGAGTTTTTCGGCAAAATGGTGAACGCTATACAAGTATGTAAAGTGATTAAACCATTATATTTTAAGTATTATGTGGTCAATTCTGACAAATACCTTGTCTTTAGAGATGGATAACAATTTCGCTTGTCACAGAAACAAATTAAAAGTTAAATGAGTAGCGGGAAAAAGTAGTGGTTAATTTGGCAAGGTTCAAACCTTGAGAGGTGCAGGTGGATTTTTACATTTATTATTAGAAATTCTTTATTTAAATTTTACTTGGTAACTAGGTACCTACCACTACTATCATTTCCAAACACCGTATAAAAATTATGCTGCATTATGAGTGCATTGAAACACGTATCACAATAAATTTTTAATAATAGTGATATTTACCAAGCAAAATTGTAATATAAAATGGATGGATATAACCACAATATGATTATATTTTCTGACGGGTTAATATGACGAGATACATAAATGTGGATGTGGAAGAGTCCAAGAATGTTTGCAAAAACAGAGTGGTATGGAATTCTATTCTCTCTGCATACCCCTGTGGAAGAGCGGCGTGATGATTAGTTAGTTGGTATTACTAGATCACATGTTCTTTGGGTGCCCGTTGAATGACGGCTACCCGAGCTTCCTTTCAGACCTCTCCAGCATAAACGTTCCATTTCCCACCAACATCTTAACCTTACTAACCTCCCCTAACAAACTTGTTTATAAAATAATTTGTAAATATCTTAAAATTAATTGTATAAATTTGAAAAAGGTGTATGATAACTTACTAAAATAACTCACTAAACAAACTAACATTACTAATAAAACTAACCCCACTAACAGGAATACTAACACTTATAAGTCAAATGTAAAAAGTGTAAATAAAGAATAACTCGACACTGGCTATAACACCCAAGAAGGGTGAAAAGCTATCAAAAAGAAGAAGAAGAAGAAGAAGTAGTTGGTATTAATTTTTATTATTTTCAAAATAAATCGTTAATCCGTCCGACGTATCATTCGGTCCCCGATCACAATGTGAACGCGCCTTAATCTATAAATTTTTTAGATGTCTTGACCTAGTGAAAGTTGACCAGCGCGTGTTGGGTGCATTAAACACTCGAGTTAACAAAAGGGATTGTTAAGCGTTTGTAGGTTTTCTCGGTACGAGTGCTAGCGAGTTAGTATTGTATACAGGCGAGGCGTGCCGAACTGTCTTTGGTCACGCGCAACACTGGCTACCGAGGAATAATTATTGCTATCAGCGCCTTGAGCTTTGACTTTTACCTTAAGTAGAGGAAATTTTCTCTTTCTCGTTGGCCTCTAATCTACGTTTTGCCGATATGTGAGCTAATGGAGAGAAGAATGCTAAAATGCTAAATGCTAAGCTTCTTTTCATCTCACCAATAGATATCTCTAGTAAAGTTCCAGTGATTCAAGAACAATGTTTCTGAATTGGTTCATATATATAGAACTTCCAAGAATTTGAGTAGTGTGGTTGTCAATAATGCGTAGATTTGGTGAATGTTACTCGTGTGTAAAGTGATCACTTAAACCAGCCCATGACGGTCGTCAGCCCTGTAAATGCCCAGACTTCCATATTCTTCTTCATGTTTGATGATATGTCAAAAAATAATAAGAATGCTTAACATATCACCCAGGGACCGAAAACGCATATTTGGATATTATCATAATGAAAAAAATGGTGGAGGACATTGGTACCATAAACCGAGCTAGGATACAAAATGCCGAACCCTCTTCTAGTGGAACGGAAGGTCTGTTAATGTCAGTAAACAGTCCGCCTTCTCCTCCAGCAATGAGCAAATACTGAGAAGTACCTGATTTACCCACACTTGATTATCCCTCCTGTTCCTAACATAGATTTAAATAAAACATCATTATTTAGTTAGAAGAAACAAAAATCCAATTAATGATCTATAAATCTTGTACATACTTAATAAGCAAGATAAATAATGAATACAATTTACAACGTTTTGAGTGTGTCCAAAACTTGTTCAAAAATCTGGATTATCTCCAATTATAGTCGTCAGCCCCGTAAATGCCTAGACTTCCATATTCTTCTTCATCTTTTATCAAATGTCAAAAAAATAAATATATATATATACAATAAATGCAATACCCGTCTAAAAAAAGGTAGCCAGGAGATCTGGCTTCTGCCCATACATCGTCGTATACCTCTATTAAGATTTTTACGATTAGCTGCAATAGCTCGTGGTTCTCTCTTTTATGCACATCCTTCAGATAGCACACCTTCCAAACCTTGATATCAGTCAGCAACTGTCTTTATACTCTTGCTCTTTGGAGCATATTTGCGTTGCTGACCATATCAGTTCATGAAATAGGCAGTATTCTACGATATAGCCATATTTGGAATGCTTTTAACTGGTTCATTATGCTGATCTTGGTTCATTTTTCAAGTGTGATGAGTTTGATCATATCTGCAAATCTGTTACTTTACAGGAGAGAGCTCAGAAGATTTTTTCAACGTATTCTTTATTATTAATTAATGGTTTTATCTGAAATTCTAAACTAGTATTATACATTAAAAAACACGATAAAATAATGTTTTAAATAATTTAAAAACTTTAAGCATTGTTAAAATTAAGTAGTTAGCGTTTTAGGAGTTCAGTGCATTTCGAAAATTCGATGTAGATAGCGTTTTATACGCCTGAAAACTAGGTGTAATTTAATTAAAATATATTTTTTTATTAATATTTGAAGATAACGGTCTTTTGATAACGTACATCAAATATCTCAAAATTGACAATAATGTAGTTAGAGCACTTTACGTAGGGCACGTCGATATATCTAGGAGTTCCCAAAAATTTAGTAGTGTGGTTGTCAATCATGGGAAGAATGCTGAATGTTACACGTGTGTAAAGATGTCACTTAACCAGCTTATGAAATGCCATAAACCCTGTAAATACCCAGACTTCCACATTATTCTTCATCTGTGTTGATACCTCAATTTTTAAAAATAAATATTTAATGTATCGTTATTATTTTCTTGTTCGGTGGTATGTTTTCCTGGCAATGGGCGCATTTATTGAGGCGTTTGCAGATGTGCAATAAATACCATCATTGCTGACAAAATAAACTGCACCTATTGCATTCGTAGACGCATTCACTGAGATAAGAAGTGGCTGTAACGTCTCATTCTGCAATAGAGTCCACTGTTTCAATTATGTATTATTGTATATTGTTTAGAATTATGGTTTATTTTAACGATTTAACATTCATACGGTTGTTTAATGAGAACTGAAATTTAAAATGATTTTTTTTTATTTCAAGTATACAAAAACAATTACATTTACGTCGTTAGGTACTTGTAGGTATATCTAGTAATTTTTTATAACATTTTAAAATTTATTTCGTTGTTGATCTACACGTGATTTAAAAAAAAAAATAAAAATATTGGTAAGCTGTTTTAAAATTTTGTTTATGCTGACTTTGCTAAAGGTAAGTCAAATAAAAAAACGTGAAAATATTTTAAATAAGATTTTCCAGATTGATTAGATTACAAATCAAAGATATTTGATTTTTTCACTTCTGGATATTGAGGTTAGCGCCAGGACTTATTTTTTTGTTGCTTAAACTGATTCAGTGCGCCATTCACTCCCAGTATTCACTTGCTTTCTATATCATTATCAATCTTTCCGTCGCCATAAAATATACTTCCCAAATACACTATACGTAAAAAATCTAACTGTTCCATAATATCTCCAAAAATAATACTTCAATAATGTGGTAGTGCGAATTTGCGTATTTGTCAACAAAATCAATTAAAAAAATGAAATTATCTATACTTAATGCATTTTTTTATTAGAAAAATCTTGCAGAAAACTCTTAATTTTATATTGACGTTTACAGGTATTTAGAGAAGAAAACATTTTATTAAAGCATAAGAATCAAATTTATATGAAGTCATAAGTTTATTTAAAATCGCGAAGCAAAACATTTCAAGTTTCGTTAACGTAATAAATATGTATCATTTTTTTTTAAATGGATGTAGTTTAATATGTGCAGGTACTATAAATATGATAAAAATCCATTTTAAATGGGTCATCTTTAGATAGCATGTAAGATTTATTTCCATAAAATTTTAATTAAAAAGTAAAATATTGCCTTGCTCTCTTATGTAGAAAATCGCTACTGATATATTTATTTATTTTTCATACTAGACTTGCGACATATGTATTTGAAAAAAATATACATATAGCTATCAAATTAACATTTTTAATTCAGTATGGGGCCGCATTAACATTTTTATTAGTCTAGAGACATCGATAATTAGTTCAATCAGGAGTTATCGAACTTTTTTGCCAATGAACACCTTAGAGAGTCAAATGGAAGTACATAATGGACTCCTTCTTTACATAAATTACTTTAAAATAATTATTTCATCATCTGGTGATAATACATTACTGTGCTTGATATTCAGTAACAATATTTCAGTTTAAAAAAAAACATTTTTCACAAATACTAGATAAATTTAAAAAAAAAAAATATTTTATTCATTTAAAAAAAATATATTTAATATCTTCGAGCGTTTTGAAGATTGCAAAAATTATTGTACATACATAAAAAATAATCGTTGTAGCTCTAATTACTGCGTAACATAAAAATTCAATTACAAAAATTTAAATGCATATAAATATATATATATACATATATATATATATATATATATATATATATATATATATATATATATATATATATATATATATATATATATATATATATATATATATATATATATATATATATATTTATATATATATATATATGTAATAAAATACCTAGGTACCTACCTATACATTTTATTAAGTACTTACAAAAAGTACCTACATAAAACAGTTCTACCACCAGATGCCGCATGCGTCGCTCAGAATAAAACAAAAGACTTCCGATAATATTATTAACTGTCAGAATCAGATAGATAGATAGATAGATAGATATAAAAATTATTATAAAGATAAATTAAGAATAAACTTTAATTACAAAGCAACACATTGTTTATTTTATTATTATACACCCACTTTACATATTATTTACACTTAATTTTCAAAAGGAAAATATTACCACGTTATAAAACGACAATTTTGTTAATTGGAAATGGATTATGAAACATTAGATGTATTAAAACAATTACTACAATATGTTCGGAGTGAGAGAGAAAAATTAGAAGATGATCAAAGAAAACGATTAGAAGATAATCAAAGAAGACGTGGAAATCTAAGAACTAGTGATAAAATTAAAGATAAAAGTCCATGTAAGATTTGTGAAAATTTAAATAAGGGAACTCGATATCACTCTGAAGCAACGTGCTGGTTTAAAACAAAAGAGGATGATAAGATTAATAATAAAAATGAAGATTTACAAATTACACAGAAACAGTGCTTGAAGAATGAAAATAAAAATAATGTGGAAAAAATTTCTACAAAATATAAAATAAAATATACTCCAGAAAAGAAAAATTTTGAAGCAGATTGTATGAGCAGGAATCCAGTATTAGAATCGAAGGAAAATGCAAATGAACAATTAAAAGTTTTTAATTTGGTTAAATTAGAAGATATTTTAAAAGATCAGAATAAAAATGAAGACATGCAAATAACACAGAAACAGTGCTTGAAGAATGAAAATAAAAATAAAGTAGAAAAAAATACTACAAAATATAAACCAAAATATACTCCAGGAAAGAAGAATTTAGAAGTAGATTGTCTAAGCAGGAATCCTGTTTTAGAATCGAATGAAAATGCAGATGAACAATTAAAAGTTGTACATTTGGTTATATTAGAAGATACTTTAAGAGATCTGAATAAAAATGAAGGAATTCAAAAGAAAAAAACAAATGGATTGAAAAAAACTGTGTCTACTTTAAAAGGGTCAAGAAAAAAAAATACAAAAAAAAGAAAGAAAGAAAAAAGAACGAAAAAAAAGAAAGAAAGAAAAAAAACAAGAAAGAAAAAAAGAAAGAAAAAAAAGAAGGAAAAAAGATAGGAGGAGGAAAAAATAAAAATAAAAACTTTATCATATCACTAAACTTATACCAGTCCCTTCACTACAAGAAGATGATCCGGAGGACGAGTGAAAATTTTACTATGAATTTTCATCCCCAAGGGGGGAGATGTAATAAAATACCTAGGTACCTACCTATACATTTTATTAAGTACTTACAAAAAGTACCTACATAAAACAGTTCTACCACCAGATGCCGCATGCGTCGCTCAGAATAAAACAAAAGACTTCCGATAATATTTAACTGTCAGAATCAGATAGATAGATAGATAGATAGATATAAAAATTATTATAAAGATAAATTAAGAATAAACTTTAATTACAAAGCAACACATTGTTTATTTTATTATTATACACCCACTTTACATATTATTTACACTTAATTTTCAAAAGGAAAATATTACCACGTTATATATATATATATATATATATATATATATATATATATATATATATATATAATATATATATATATATATATATATATATATATATATATATTTATATATATATATATATATATATATATATATATATATATATATATATATATATATATATTTATATATATATATATATATATATATATATATATATATATATATATATATATATATATATATATATATATATAAATATATATATAAATATATATATATATATATAAATATATATATATATATATATATATATATATATATATATATATATATATATATATATATATATATATATATATATATATATATATATATATATATATATATATATATATATATATATTAATCATAATAATAATAAAAATAATTGCTGTAAATACAAGTACAAGCATAAACATTCAAGGATTAAAAACGTGAAATCTGTTATAGTTAATATATTTAAAAACAAATAAACAAAAGTTATATCATTTTACATAAGAAAAAAAAACATATTGGACACCAAGTATTCATTTATTAGTTATATCAATAATCCAGATTTTTATATTCAGATTAGTGAAAATGATAGGGTTACAAGCCTGAAGCCTTTAAAAAAACACGGTGGAAGTTCGCGGACTACTGATTGAGAAACTCTAGTCTACTTAAATAATATTAATAAAAATAACTTACTGAGTTAGCTGATGAAAATCAATCCATTGGTATTTGATTTCTTGTATTTTTGTCTCTTTGAATATTAGTATACTACTTTATTGTTTTTTTTAATCGGTGCACCGAGCAAAGCTATTCTCTCAACGAAAGATGCAAAAACTACAATAATTGTCACTATTAACAATTTGATTACCACTTTTAAACAAAAATCACAAAAAATATCCGTTAACACGTAAAAAGTATTCACTTAAACACACTTCAAACGTACTGAAGAAAAAACATTTTTTTTCCATATAAGTAAGAATTATTATTGTTGTAATCTAGTCTAAGCAATATTGTTTTGGAAGTCTCAGATCTGAAAGGCGATTGGTCAAATCCAACCCATAGGATTTTAATTTGTTAGACGACAAATATTCAGTTGACAACAAAAAAAAAACAAATCAGTAGGTCCTACAGCAAAATTAGCGGTAATATTTTTTTAACGGAAAATTAATGAAGGGAGAAATACAAAGATTAAAAATTTAACATTTATAAATTTACACAACATATCTTAATCTAACATAACCTTCTTCTACTACCTACATTTATCAGTAACCCAATGGTGCATAGGGCATTGTACCAAATTAATGCAATGTTAATTTGATAATTTACTAAATGAAGGTAAGTTGATCAGTCCCGCGCTTCAGTTAGCAGTCCAGAGGAAGACTGAATAAATAAACTATTACAGTGAAAACATGCTTTTATTACTTAGACCTCGTTCACACGTGTCATAATAGATTTTAAGATAAAGTGGTATTTATGAAGCGAAATTTAAATTTTAAACGGTTTGATTTTAGCACAAAGTGATAAATCTTTTGATGAAATTAACGATTTTTGTACATGTTTTACATATTATCATCAAAATATAAAAAAATAATATGAAATAAATTTAAATGATAAATATATCGAGGAAAATGAAGAAAAAACAGGGTTTACAAAATATTAACGTTTTAACATTTCAACAAAGATGAAGGAGTCTCGGCATTTACGAGGCTTACGACCGTCATAGGCTGGTTCATTCACCAATTCTTCCACGGTAGGTACTCAAATTCTTTGAACATCAATAAACATGGTTCAATTAAAAAAAAATTCAAGTATTTGAACACACTCATAATGTTGTCAATATAAACTGCACAATATGTTGGTGTATCCAAATCATTGTCCTCAAACCTTTACTTTAAATAAAACAACTTTGTTTTAACCACTTTATTTAGTACACTTTTTCCAACCGGTTTCGACAAGACCATTGTCATCCTCAGGGTTTATGTACTAATTCTAAAACATTGAAATACTCACAGTTAGGTTAAAGTTAATAACCTTTCCCTTACGATACCAAAAACTTCCACGCACTCCGTACACCATATGAAAATGTGATGTAAAAATGTGATTAAAACGAGAAAAAACTCCTGAATGTTGCTTTTATTTGAGCATTGAGCAGCGAATACAAATTATTTTTAAATTTATTTATTGATTTTTTAAATGTTTATAAGATGTGTGGTGTTGCGAATAATGCAAAATGTGTATCTAATAGATATTGGGTTCCGAGGTGATAAAGTGAGGCCATTTGAACCATTTGTGACGTGTTTTATTCAAATTTCCCAGCGTGATCGAATTACAATTTCAAATATATTGCAATTGATTTGTGGGCTCATTGTTCGGTGAACGAGACCAATGTTTAGGGTTAGATTGAAAAATTCCCCTCGAGAAATCTTTGCGTTATAACTCGTACCATTCTCTGCGCTTGCACGTGCAATTCCAAGTACATGAAATGATATGATAAATTATAACTTTGTAACGATTAATAAAATAAATTGAAATAAAAATATGTAAGAGAGTATAGGAGAAGTGGGTGGTGGAAATTTGTGGGTTTATAGATTAGTGATTTTAAACATACAAAATTATGGTTTTTAATTTTTCTAAAGCGATATTTCAAAAGAATACTCAAAATTCTAAAGAAAATTTATTATAAAGACTATATCACTAACAAACAACCTGTCATTGCAAACAAGCCAATGTATATATATACATATATATATATATATATATATATATATATATATATATATATATATATATATATATATATATATATATATATATATATATGTATATATATAAATATATATATATATATATATATATATATATATATATATATATATATATATATATATATATACATATATACACACACACGTATAAAAACAAGATTCTTGGCCACATTGCATACTGTAAGTAATATGGGCATGTTGATGACACATTGGTAACAAATACAAAGCCGCAATCGTGCGCATACCCGCATAGTCTGGTAAGCGGATCCTAGATTTGTCTCTCCTAGAAACCAGTCACTTACTTACAGCTACCTAGTAATTCTTCATCATCCGCACCCGATGGTTCATAGGGCACTGCATCACATAAACGCAGTGTTATCTTGATCGTTAACACGTGAAGGAAAGGTGACCAGCCCTTCGATTCAGGTACCAGCCCAAGGTAATATGGAATAAATAATAGAGCCACCTAGTAATGCTCATTTATAATAAACTAAAGTCAATGTACTAGTGAGTTATTAGTGATCATCTTCCATCACCACAGTACAAACCCGTATGTAACATTTTTGATAAAACGTTACGAGTTGCATAAGCTGGGAATCGTACCAGAAACCCAATGTGTTGTAACACAAGATGTCAACCACAACACCACGGCGCCGGCGGTTATATCAAAGAAATGTTATTCAAAGAACGTTTATAATATTTTTTTACATACACGCCCTGCATCATTCACACTACAAATTCAATTGCATAATAAATAAATAGTTTAAAAAAAAAACAATCTAAATGAATTGTATCTATTCATATAAATCATGTGTGCAAAATACTGATATGAACACATATATTAAAACGTAACATTGCAAATTTATTATCTCTAGGTTGCTACAAAAACATTTTAATAAGAACTTACTAACAAAAATCTGTTATACACGTAATACATACAATATGTAATGTATCTTTATCTAAAAGAAAAACATTAAGTTTGCACGAATCTAATTAGTAATGTCAATTAAAAAATATTTTAAAGTCCACCCCGCCTCCTGCACTTACTTGCCGTTTAGTATATAAAAACATGAAAGGTTGTCCATGAAAAATGAATTTTTGATTTAGTACAAAATGAGTAAGTAACCATCGTGTGCTAGACTTGCCAATTGGCAGTCTTAACATAATAATTTAATTACTTCTTCTTCTTCTTCTTTTAAGACTAGGTCCTGTCATTCTCATAAAAGTAGACTGAATGCAGTCGAAATGCAATCTCTTAGAAGAATGTGCGACTAAACGATGTATGATAGATGTTTGAATAGTGAAATAAGGAAGGAATGCAAAGCTGGGAAAAGCATTATCGATAAAACTACAAAAAGTGTGTTGAGACGGTTTGGACATGTAGAACGAATGGGTGAGGAAAGAACGGTAAAACAAATTTATGAGGTGAATGTAATTGGAAAAAGAAGAAGAGGAAGACCGAGAAAAACTTGGCAGTCGTGCCAAATACTTGAAAGCGGTCAGGTTCGGAGTCGAAACAATGTCGGGTATGTATGAAGAGATACATGAACGTGAAGAAGAGGCGAAGAATGTTTGCAAAGACAGTGCGGTGCGGCTTTCTATTCTCCCTGCCTACCTCTGCGGTGTGCGGCGTGATGATCAGTTAGTTAGTTATGTGATATCCTTATCCTATCCTATTTCCCTTATCCTATGAAGAAAATACTTAGTGTCCGCTAATTAAGAAAGCCATAAATCTCTAGACCCATAAAAGGATATGGTCCAAGGATAAAAGGTCCCGCCTGTTTGACCTTGTGCTGATAATTTGGCACTTATTTGTTCAGATATTAATTCTTCGACAGAATTAAAGCAACATTTTAATTTATGTAGATTGCCAAATTAAAAACAGGATGTCCTAATAAAATAATGTATTTATTTTATACAGAAGTCATTTGGTGAATGATTTATCAATTTTAAATTATGGTTTATTGTATGAATGAATAAACACGTGTCAAAATGTATGTTCAATATGTGTTTTAATATACTTACCGTATTTTATGGACTATATTTTTTTTCGAAAAATTTCTATTAAAATACAGGTGCGTCTTATACTAGTAATAAATATTAAAATTTCCAGTGTTTGATTAAAATTCCCGCCAGTCAATCTAATATTGGTACCAACCGTATGGAAATGAAGCATGGAGTTGAGAGAGGAAGAAGTGTGAAAGTTACCTGAATGTAGGCGAAATACGATTTTTTAGATGAATATGCGGTAAAACGATGAATAATAGATGTAGGCATTATGAAATAAGGAAATAATGCAAGGCCGAGATAAATAATATCGTCAGAAAAGTGAAAATGTGTGTCATATAGTTTGGACATATGGAACGACTGAGTAAAGAAAAACTGTGAGAAATTACCTCCAAAATACAGGTGCCTCATACGGTATACCCGAAATTATTTATAATTATCGGCATTCTTAAAAATGGCAATATATTCTATGCCACAATAAACCTTTCTCTATCTGGCAACATTTTAGTGATGGGAATTGTACAATGCAAAATGTGGTCTATCACACGTGCATTTGTAGTAGATAAACAAAAACATCCTACAATTGTGTAATGCGGAGTTTTCTGAGGGGGAACACCCTATACTATGACTAGGATTCCTAAAAGCCCCTTAATTACAGGGCAACATTTTGGTTAAAATATATTTTTTTAAAATGCTTTAAAAATAAGGTGTGTTTTAAATTTTTCACTACACCATATTTAATTATAATATGTGAAAATAATCATACAAATAATAATATATTATTAGATTAAAACCAATATTTTTTAATTTACTACTTTTCTAATACTGAAGAAAACGTCCAATATTTCAAAGTGAACAAATTGACTAGATGTATGGATGAGAAGGAAGCTAGGGGTGCATGTCAGGAGAGAGGCGTTCCATCCTCTCTGCCTACCCCTGCGGAGAAACGGCGTGATGATAGTAGTAGTTGTAGTAGAAAACAATTGATTCCAGTTGCTTTAAAAAAATCAATTGGATTTATTTCGCAGATAACAATACCAAATTAATTAATTTGTTGATTTCTTATAAATACAAATGAACACAAACCAATTCAATTTATTACTAAATGGATTTATGCGTATAATTTTAAATTGATTTTAAATTAACACAATTACACGAATAATAATTAGTGGCAATTGAAAAAAAAACCATAATGGTTTTTACAAATTCTACCGGTTTCGGAATATGTCGACTATTTTCAGTAGTTTTATTTATGATATAGAGTGAAGGATATAATTATTCTTAGACGATAAAATATAGTTCAGTCTTTCCGCCCCCTTGCTGTATTTAGCAGCCTGTTTGACTATTAGAAAGAAGTTCCTAGTTAAATTCCAGACAAGGTCAACAATTTAATACTAATGCCTTTTTTAATTAGGATATTGAGAAACGCCCTAACTTCATAGACGCTGATTCTCTGATAGTGATATTAAACTGTTACAATAACATTTTAAAGGAATGTTTTATTTTTATTTCTCATTAAATATTTCGTCTGCCACCTTAGTGTAATGGTCACCATGCTCGTCTACCGTTCTGGAGGTCCCGGGTTCGATTCCCAGGGGGGGTCTTTTCACTGGGGTGATTTTTTCACTCTAATATTTATTCAATATAACCCTGGACTGGTATCTGAAGCAGAGGGATGATCACCTTTCTTTCGTGTGTTAACAATCAAGATAACACTGGGTTTATATAATGCAGTGCCCTATGCACCATTGGGGTGCTAATAAGGGTTTGAAAAATTAAATATAAGTATTTGGAATAATAGATAAGAGGAGAGGTTGTCAAACCGTGGTGCATAAGGTGATTAAAAATACTATGAATATTTAAATGTGTTATTGATAAGAGAAAAGTGACGTGTGAAGTATATGAATTTCGCGTAGTGTTTTTCCTAAGATTTCGCGTAGGGTTTTTAACTTACTACATTCCCTACAAACGTGTTTGCTTTGATTTTTCCCCAATACAGTATGTGCATTTTATTTATGTCCTTTTGTATTTGTCAGTAAAGATCTCATTTTTTTATGCCATTATTGCATTTGTAAAACAAAGTTTACCTTAGTTCTGTGTTACTTTTGGTTAAAGTCATTATTTTTGTGTTCGATTAAAATGGTTTGTTTTATAAATATTGTTTTTTTGTTATTTTAAAAACACTCTTTATTATCCATTGTTTACTTTGTGTAATACCGCTTTTATAAATACTTATTCGTGATTCGTGAATTTTTGCAGGGACAGGTGATGTGGCTTTCTATTCTCTCTGCCTACCCCTGCGGGGAAGCGGCGTGGTGGTTAGTTAGTTAGCTAGTTAGTTATTCGTGATCACTGGTTTCGGAAAATCATTCCATCGTCAGGTCATTAAAATTAAAATATTACGATTTGACATTTGTATATAAATAAAATTTTGAAAAGAGAAAGAAGACAAATGAATCACAGTGGGAATATTTTAAAAAGTGGACTCGAAGTTAAATTTAGTTGGTTTTTTATTGTGGGTAATTTTTTTTATTGATTGCTTACATATTTCTTATTTTTCTACATTATCTTAACAAACACGAGTTTTATTTATATATAAAATATTTATACCCGTTGATTTATTAAAATTATGGTCTTCAGATATAAGGTGATTAGCCAATTATGATTTTTTTTCTTATTTAGGCATCTTAGATGTTTTTAAACTGTGATATTAAATTTACGCGATGTTTTTCCTATGTAAAAGGCTGGACAAGATCTTCAGCAGCCCTCTAGGACTCTATAACCGCTACAAGTGGATGGTGGGCTTAGAAAAAAAGTATTTGTGATCGTAACTTACATTTTCTAAGTAGAGTCGATGGGCAAAGCGCAGTTACTCCTAAACTTAAACTCGTGTCCCGTAAGGAGAACTATGAAATGTAGAATACATCAGTGAAAAAAATCGGACGTAGGTAGTGTCAAAATACCTTGTGGTCTTCCTATGCAATTTCTGTCTAGAACTGTGCCCTGAAGTTGTTAATAGCAATTGAAATCGTAGAGGTGAATATTTATTTCACTTTCAATAATTTATTGTGATTGCATATCGCAATAATATAACGCAGTAACAAAAAGTGCATTTGCAATCGACAAGGCAAAGTGAGGCAAAACCACAAATAATAAATTTTAAATAACGGAAAAAGCAAGGCGCTGCCGGTAAAAAAAATAAAAGCATAAATAAACATTGCGATCATATAAAATTGATTGTATTGAATAATTTTTTGCAGGTACATAATACACAGTGTGCTTTCGGAAATCACGATCATAAATTGAATTTTGTAAAGAACAAATTGCTTTGACGACGCGCCGGTCGCTTTGGTCAATTTATGAGTATTTCACAGCAAATATTGTAATATTTTAATACTTAATTGGATTGGTATCACCATTAACGCAGAGGATAATGACTTATAATGTTTGGGAAATATTCTGATTGAAATATTCTTGTTATTCTTTTAATAGGTCTTTAATTCTAATTAAATGGTAATTTTCGTGTATGAATTTGATAATACTTCAAAGTCTCATTTTGTTTTAATATGAGTACATTATTTTATATCCGTATCTATCGAGTAGGTAATGTTGATAATGTTTTCAATAGGTCAGTGCATAGGTCTCGAGCCTTTAACTCTTGATGAAAAAGAATATGAATGAAAGAAGTCTGGGCATTTACGGGGCTTAGGACCGTCAAAGGTTCGTTTAAATGATCACTTTACACACGTGTAACATTCATCAATTCTACCCACGATTGACAACCACACTATTCAAATTCTTGGAACTTTTAAATATATAGTTCAAATTCGAAACAAACTGCTTAAATTTAATAGAATTTCACGAGAGACATCTTGGTGAGATAAAAGAAGCTTTTTACTAAGCAGAAAAACATATTTGGACACACTAAGCGTGTATTCTCAAACGTACAGATTCAATACAAATTGACCTCTACCACATTCATACATATCCGCCGATTAAATCGACTCCTGACCAAGATTTGACAAACTGGATCAGGCCAAGTTTTCCTCAGTCTTCCTTTGCTCTTCTTTCCGAATATATTCGCCTCGTAAATTTGTTTTACCGTTATTTCCTCACTCATTCGTTCCACATGCCCAAACCATCTCAACACACTTTTCTTAATTTTAAATATTATGTTTACCGCAGCTTTGAATTCTTTCCTCATTTTACCATTCGAATCATACATCATTTTATCGCATATTCATTTGAGAGATTGCATTCATTATTTTTAAAATTCTTTTATCACCTCCATACTTCACTTCCATACATTAGGGTCAGTACCAGGACAATCGAGCACATTGTGTTGGTTCCATTGAGTACTGCCAGTTTAGCTTTCGCTGTTAGCCTTTTATTTGCCAAAACATTAATTCTCCATCTTTCACTTATATTTTGTAATACTTTATAATTTCAATATATTTTTTTTTTTTTTTATTCATTTAATATATTTACATTTTTATTTATAACATAATAACATTTGAATCATTTATACATATGTAGAACTTTTATATTTCGATATTATAAAAATATTTTATGAAAATAGCTTATTTCCAATTCTCCTTTGTATTGTATCTGGTAATCTGACTTTGTTCGTAAATATATAATCTAAAAATTAACATAGGATCTTTTTACTAATAACAATTATAAGTGGATTATTCGAATGACCTCGATATCGATAAAACACAATTATTTAAATAAACAGTAATCATTTTTCAAACCTCCTAATAATTTATTTTATATAAATAAGGTACATTAAACAATTTGGATGTTGACCTTCATAAACGTTAGACACATCTAAGTAAAGAAATAAGATTGATATAAAATAGATTGAAATGAATCAGTGAAAAAATACTCAAAGGTATCGCTAAATCGTACACGACAAACGCATTAATTTAAGTAGTTAATTCCACTGTCCGTAGAAAAGGTGATAATGTCGGAATAATTCAACTAGAATATATTTCATGACCATTCGCTGGCCACCATAGATCTTGAGAATACCTCAATCGATCACCCAAAGCCACACAGGAACACATTTCGTAATTCTTTGCAGGGCTACTATGCCGTCTTTGATCGGGGACGCGGTGATAAGTGCATCGGTTGCCCCAGCCAACGAATAGAGCTGATCTTTGATTGAGTTATGTGGGAGAGTATACAGAATCCATCGCACGAATTTTGTACCTGTCCTAATGACATTTACCGTTGTTTCACTGAAAAATGACCCCTGCGCTTCAGGTCCGATGGCTTATTACTCCAATTTCTAATTTGTGGAACGTACGTACCTTTCACATTATACACATATATATCTTCTTCTTTTTCTGCTTCCTGTTTCCATCCCAACTTATCGTATTTATTGTAGACGTATTTATTGTTGAGGTAAGATTTTCTCGTCCTCTGGCTGTAGGTCCTTCTGTCATGGATAATGTCACCTAGGCCATGCCTTCAAATCATACTTTGTTTCTGCAGCATCCATTAATTCTTTGGAAGAATTAATGGATGCTGGATCTTCCTCTCGATGTCTATTTAGCAGATTATTAAGATGTGTGATTTTTTTATGCTAGAAGACGCCTGAAAACAATTTATATGCTTCTTATAATTTGACAAGTTTGAAATTTACAATATTTTGAATACAACATTTTGATTATGTCCTTGTTCACAAAATCTGGATTATCTCCAATTACAGGAGTTATTTTCATAATATTTTTTGACATCTCATCAAAGATGAAAAAGAATATGGAAGTCTGGACATTTACGGGGAAATTGAATAGTGATTCAAGAATAATGTTTCAAAATTGGTTCAAATATATAGAACTTCCAAGAATTTGAGTATTGTGGTTGTCAATAATGGTGAATTGAATTGGTGAATGTTACACGTGTGTAAAGTGATCACTTAAACCAAGCTATGATGGTCGTCAGCCCCGTAAATGCCCAGACTTCCATATTCTTCTTCATCTTTGATGAGATGTCAAAAAACAATATTTTGAATGTTTCCAAATCTTTGTTCACAAATCTAAGTTTTTCCACATGGGAGTTATTTTTTACATTTTTGACATCTCAACATGAATGAGTAAAATGTGGATGAATTATTATTCTGTATTCCGAATCTTCTTTACACCATCCCATATTCTTCCCCATCTACACATGTTGAGATGTCGAATATGTAAAAATAGAAAGATATTATAAGTCAGTGACTGCAGAATCGATTAATGAAGATACACATACAAGTGATTACATTGTGACCGCACGTGTGAATGTACTGTTAATATATGTGAATATCAAGTTCAATGTTAAAAAATAAATAAATTATCTAAACATAATTTCAATGTTAAAATATTTGTTTCCCAAACCTTAACCATCGTAATATATTTATTGTATAAATTTACATTTAAATTGTTTTATTCCTATTATGGTTTTGGTGTCAGATTTATTACCTACACAAAGTGCTAATTAAATGAATTGCATTTAAAAAATCAATGATCACCATGATAATTTTAAAATATTCACGTCATGCATATTATTATAATTATATTAAATATGAATTTATAATAAAAATAAATGCACAGAAAAAAAGCTTGGCATGATCCAGTGTTTCAAACACTTAGATGTGGTCAAGTCATGGAATAATCGGCAGGAATGTGTGAGGAATGTGTGAGGAGTGATTGCGGAAGGGGCGAAGATTGTTTGTAACGACAGAATGGTGCGACGCTCTTTTCTCTCTGCCTACCACAAGCTATTTACAGTTTTTTTTAATGTTTATGTTTATATAAAATATACAATAAAAAAACGAGAGAACTATGAAAAATGTTTTAATTTTCAATTTTTTTTTTCTTTTTTTGTGTGTATATTATGTTTGAATTTATGTATTAAAAAAAGAGTATGTAAAAAGAACCACACTAATAAGACACATAAGGTGGCTTGTTGGATCTTTGCCAAAACATGTTAGTTTTGTCCTATGTATGCATAAATATAGTTAACAAATAAATGTTTCTATAAAAAAAAGAAAAAAAACAGATAAGGTTTGATAGATATACAAAATGAAAACAGTTTACATTAAAAAGTTTGGAAAATAAATATTATTTAAAAAAAATTTAAAAAGGTATTTTTTTATTAGATTTTTACTGTTAGCTGATTTCTGAAACCTTTATATTGATTTACAAGAATAATTCTACGAGATCGTTACTGTCGCCATTTTACAATCTAATTGTTTTACGTTTGTAGGAGTCTATGGGTAACTGCATCATAAATCAATGTTTCAGAGTGAGTAAAAGTGAGTTCGGAACGGGGATAGGAAGATGTTTATCGAGATTAAACTGTCAATCGATTGTTTTATAGTGCCGTTATTCCATATGCCAAGTTTATCAAACGAAGTTTAAATACAATACTTTGAGTATGCCCAAAAACTTCACAATACAATGTAATTTTTTTTTCTTTAGAGCCATATCTATTTTCACAATTCTAGTTCACCTATTATTATTTACGCTATATATATAGCTCAACTTGATCGTATTCAAAATAAATTTCTAAAAATGTTGGATGGTAAGCTTCATTTAAGTTTCAACTCTTACGAAGAATCTTCAGCCTTCCATAAATTATCTTCACTTAGTAAACGTAGGAATATATCAGATTTATGTTTTTTGTATAAAGTTATAAATAGTATAACTGAGAGCCCCTATCTTCTTGAGCAGATACCTTTTCATTGTCCAATTAGAATCAATAGAAATAGTCATACCTTTTATAATCTAGCACCATCAAATAACTATTTATAAAATTCCTTTATTTATCGAAGTTGTGGGAAATTTAATGAATGTTGTACCCACCTTGATATGTTCTACTCCAATCTTTCAAACTTTAAAGCTAAATTGTTCGAAATCTTATAAACCTAAAAAGGTAATTCTATTCCCTGTCCTTTCCGTTGCTTCTTTTCCTATCACTGCCATCTCCTTTTCTCTTTATCCCATCCTTGTCTCATGTTCTTCCTTTATATAGACCTCTATTATGCATAGTTGTGAAGAACTATAATTGGTACTCATGATTTTATTTTTTGTATTCTGTATGTATCATATATTGTAACTGTTGTTCTTCCATCCAATAAAATAAAATAAAAAAATAAAATAAAAATTATAATTGTAGACCTTTATTAAATTACGGGTAATCAATAAAACTTGATTAAAAACATAATTAGGATTTTTTTTAATTAAACACTTGCATAAATACCACTTCGAAAACTAACGCATGTTTTCATCTACTTCCAGAAAATTCAAAACAAGAATTAGGGAACATGAATTAAGTTTGAGAAATAATAATTTTTCGGAATTCGCTAACCATTTAATAGATAATAATCACAAATTTAACCACGATGACGTAGAAATCCTTAAAATAATTAATACGGAAAGCCATAAACTGCAACATTTTGAAACAATAGAAATTCATAAAAATATAAATAACAATATGACAATGACTAAAGCCTACCTATGAAACGCTTAAAAACAATTGTCAATTTTATGCAGTTTATACAATATCGCTCACTCCTTTCAAGAACGTCACAAATCAAAATACTTGATTTTTCAGGAGAGCGTTTTTAATGTTAAATATTATAATACAATATATTAAAAATAAATATGAAGCCACTTTTTGAACTTTTTATTATTTTTAGGTAAAAGCTGAAGGTTTTTTCTCCATTTGAAAAATATTTAGTAAATTTGAAAAAACAATTATACAATACCTTTTCTTCAAAATGCAAAAACAACACTTTCTGCCCTGTAACGGGTAAATATTAAGTTAAAAATATGCCGCTTTTGCTGGGATATAGTACATTTTCTGGGTATTCCGAAAACATGTACAACTGAAAATTGTCGATTTTTGATTTATGACGTTCTTGAAAGGAGTGAGCGATATGTGATTCTGATTACAATTACAGCTTAGTTTGATTTGTTAGAAAACACTATTAGGAAATTGAAAATAAATCATGATTGAAAAACTGTGTTTTATTAATTAACGACATTTTTTAATTATAAAAACACATTGGTTACGCCTGTTTGTACACTCGTCGTACAAAATTATTTGGAAAGTGAACAACTATGTAATATGAAGCAACATTTATCATCAGTTTTGCTTTGATTACGATTTATCTATTTTGAATATTAATAAAAAACTGGCTTTACTTTTGTTTTCTATAGTGACGAACTAACTAATTATCTAAATAAACATCACTCCCCTTTTCCGCATTAGTAGGCAGTGGCAATAGAATGCCACACCACTCTGTATTTGCAAACAATCTTCGCCTCTTTCATATTCAAGCATCTTCTCATTAATATCTGCCAATTATTCTGACTCCTGACCTTCCCATTTTCAATATTATTTGAAAAACTGTATCGTGCCAAGTTCTTATATTACTTCTTATTTGCTTGTACGGAACCGTGTTGGAACCGAGAATGTGATATTTGATGGATGGTTAGGGTTCCAGCACACGGCTACAAAAAGTCATTTGTTTTTGGCAGATTAGTCACGTTGTTATTGGCTGGTGTGAGTTTGTGTGTGTGTGTGTGTGTGTGTGTGTGTGTGTGTGTGTGTGTGTGTGTGTGAGTGTGTTTGTGTATGTATGTGTGTGTGTGTGGGAGAGAGAGAGAGAGAGAGAGAGAGATAATTTATGCAGTGCCCTATGTACCATTGAAGTGCGGATAAGGGTTTGAAGAAGAAGAAGAAGAAGATTTCAAATGTGCTCCCTCAGACGAATGTGTGAAAAATTTATACCTCTGAGTTAAGGACAAGTGAAAGAACCGAAAAAGTGATGGATGGTTTGGGTTCCAACACACAAACGAAAAGTCCTTTGTTATTGGCAGGTGAGTCACGTTGTTATTGGCAAGTGTGTGTTTGTGTGTGTTTGTGTGTATTTGTGTGTGCGTGTGTGTGTGTGCGTGTGTGTGTGCGTGTGTGTGTGTATGTATAAATTTACTGCGTGATGGAAATTATTTAATAAGCGAGGACTATAGCACATGATAAATTAAAATTCCTAACAGACGACAGTAATGCCAAATGTCATGGTCTTACAGATATATCACACGCGATTGAGTTGATATGTATTGAAATGTAATGTAATCACAGCCACGAATGTTTGTTTACGCAAACAAGAATAACGGAAGTTGTTATCAGTTAGCTTAGGAATGAGTGAATGATCTTTAGTGTACAAATGTTAATTAATCCGGTCAATCATTCGGTAGATTACTTTTGTTTAACCCTTTGAATCGTAATCTAGTAATTATGGTAAAACGTTATTATACGAGTTTATAAAAGTTGAATAAATAACGCCAATATCACGTCATATCACTCACTCCTTTCAAGAACGTCAAAAATCAAAAAACTTGATTTTTCAGTAGAACTTTTTTAAAGTTTAGCAATATAATACAATGCATTAAAAATAAATATCAAGCCACTCATTGAACTTTTTACTGTGCAACATATCTTTTTAGGTGAAACCTGAATGTTTTTTCTCCATTTGAAAAATATTTAGTACATTTCAAAAAATACTTAAACAATACCTTTTCTTCAAAATGCAAAAACAACACTTTCTGCCCTGTAGCGAGTAAATATTAAGTTAAAAATATGCCGCTTTTGCTGGGATATAGAACATTTTCATGGCATTCCGAAAACATGCACAACTGGAAATTGACGATTTTTGATTTATGACGTTCTTGAAAGGAGTGAGCGATATGTATTCCTACAAATTCCATATTATTTCATTTGCATTCCTATTCCTATAAATCCGTTTAAAAATAAATGAATCATTAATGTATCCAAAAACATTACAAGTAAATAAATAAAAATTAGATAATTAATAAGCAAATAGTCAAAAATATATCGTACGTATAAGAAAATTATAATTTTAGTATGAAAATAAAAATGTTATATTTTCATACTAAAATGGAAATAATAGTAGAAATATAAAAAAAAGTGTTGATATAGTAATTTGAAACTTGATTTACCATAATATTTGTATAAATACTTTTAATTTATATATAATCATATAGAAAAAAATTACTTGGTTAGACTCATTTATTCTTAGGTTGAAAAGATTTAGAGAATAGCAAGAAAAAACCATATTACGTATAACTGATGAAGGAAGATGATAATATTGGGAATGAGTAGAATTAAATAGAAAAAGATGAAAAACAAATTACACACACATATCGTAGTCGTACAGGAGAAAGTGACCAACTAACAAAACGTAAAATGTTCAGGAGGGCCATTTAAGTCACTTTTGCTTGGCAACAAAATAAACATCAATACACCTAGTCATTTCCAATAAGTCAATATATTATACTTCCAAGTTAAAAATCCTTTGGAATTTTTTTCAGGGCAATATTAAGCTAGTAAGATATCAAATAGTCAATAATCACGTTTTTGTAAAAAATGCGCTTGGTCACTTTCTCCTGTATGACTACGATATGTAAATATAATAAACAAATATTTTTGTATTTTCGGGACCAGTATATTATTATTGAGACAAAAATGTGCTTGTTTTATGTATGATAGCGTAGTTGGTTCAATTCCCGCCAGTTACAAAATAATTTTAATAAAAATCAGTTGGTTTGGATACTTGTGATAATTTTTTCACATTAATATTCCCCATCCTTACTTACTATTCTACCTGCAGACAAACCTTTAAAAGTAAAGGCTTTGCGGGCTTTTCCTAAAAATAAGACCAAACTCGCATTCATAAAACTCAATTGGCTTCCGGCAATTCATAGAGCCAGTCGTCAGGTCGCGCCCATTTTTTTAAATACATATTGGATTTTGGTTTGTTTTTTTAGATTATGTACAATTTTTTTATAACTCACTATACTACCTTGCATTAATAGTTTTCTTTTCAACATCATATATTTATTTGAAAGAAAAACTTAATTGCTCAATACAAAAATAGTGTTAAAAAAAAACAATTACGTCAAATATTGCCTGGGCTTAAAGAAAATTAGGTTTCGAGGGACACATTTTAAAAATGTCTTTTGTGCTCTTTCACAATAGTAAGTATAAAGAATTACTTGATTTTCAGGAAATTTCAGGCTTTATTGCAAATATAATTAAACCCTATCGGGTTAACTGATATCCTGGTATTTTATTTCAAAGTATTTCATGTTTTCAGTGGTGTGATATGCTAAATAAAAACTAATCAATTTACTACCATACATCATAAATTTACGTCCAATGTGGACATGATTGGTCTACTGAGGCGTGGCAATTATAAATCGAATCAGTGATTATTATTTATTTAATTAAAATATTATTATAACACTTTCGCGGAACAAAGGCCAATGAATAATTTCGATTTATCGATTATGTATATCACTACACTTTTATAAATACCAAAATAAATTATATAACGTATTATAATATTATAATTAACATGGCTTATATATAAAATTAGGCAATGGTGTTTTATTTCGTAGAACTTCGTGTAAATATGTCAAGAAAGGAATGACATTTCACTCATTACAAAGCAATATCTCGTAACCAACCTTACAAATTATTTCAGGTGACAAATTCAATGTTATAATATGCATAATATTAAAAACAGTAATTTTAACATTGAAAATTAAAATACTTGTTTTTTACAACTTTAGTTATACATATTTATTTAGACGACTAGCTTCGAAAGCTACAGATGCTTCCGATGCTTCCGATGCTGCCGAAAAAGACTTGGTACGATCAGAACAACATGAACCGACAATTTGGTGGTGTCGAAAGTCTGCGTAATCGGAGGGCATGTATGGCTAGGTGTATGGATGTGAAGGAAGCGAGGAGTGTATATTAGGACAGAAGAATGTGGCGTTCCATCCACTCTGCCTACCCCTACGAGGGTGGTAGTAGTAGTAGTGAAAAAGTAGAAGTATAAAATAATAAATGTAATAACCCTTATCCGCACCAAATGGTGCATAAGGCACTGCTTCATATAAATGCAGTGTTATCTTGATCGTTTACACATAAAGGAAAGGTATCAGCCCTCCGCTTCAGGTACCAGTCCAGGGTAGTATTAAATAAATATTATAGTGAAAAAATCACTTATATTTATTTTACCCACCCTGGGAATCGAACCCAGGACCTCCAGAACAGTAGCCGAGCGTGCTGACCATTACACTACGGAGGCGGACAAGTAGTGGTAGTAGTTGTAGTAAATTTTTACATATAAATTAAAATTAAAAGCATGTTGTACAAAATGGCGAATTAAATTTGCCACGCTAAATGTTTATTGAGTAATAAAATTATAAGCATCTGAGATTCAATACTTCTTTCAATTTAAAATCAATAAAATGTTCCGAAATGTGAAGGTATTTTAACAGTTTTGGTTCAACGATTACTTCGGAAATCAATTAAACACTATGGTCCTCATGAATCCATTCGTTACGACTTCAAAGCGCTTTAAATGCCGGAAAACGAGCATTCTGCGGATAATTCTCACCACATAAAGCACACCATTTACGTACAATGGACTCTAAAAGCGTTTAAAAAATCTGGGTAAGCTATTACTTATTATTGGTGCGTGTGTAAAACTATAATATCTAGTTTCATAAGTCCATAAGTATTAATAAATATGTAAGTGACTGTTTGATCATAATATTATAACTCCTTAATTTATTCACCGATTGTTTTGAAGCTTAATATCGGGTTCTTTTAATGTGGTTCAAAAAAAAAACTTAACAGAAAAATAATAAAAAATAATAAGTTATAATTTGCAAATATTTATTTATTAAAATATTATCTAGATTTAAAAGTAGAAAAAAATATACATAATTAATATTATCAAATGATAATAAATTATCTGAAGGGGTATAAATTTTTTGTTTTTAAAATAAATAAGGTGCTTAGTTTTTTATTAAATTATAAATGAATTATAAACCTAAATGGTAAGTAATTGAAAATGCAGTAATTTTTAATAAACATTATTTTATCGTGAATTTTACAAAACAATAAAAATGTTTAAAACGATACATCACAAATATAAAAAAAAATTAAAATAACTTATTAACTTATAATAAAATAAATAAATTAACTTATGTAATAGGAGATAATCCAGATTTTTTGTACAAGTATTTGGACATACTGAAAATGTTGTTAATGAAAATATATATTTGTTATGCATGTACGATGTTATTCATAAATATTGCATGGTTTTAAACCGGGGTTAATTTAACCCATAAATACTCCGTTCACGCGATATATCGTAAATTAGTTAATCGTTTATTGTACCGTCTTTTAGCTGCTTAGTTCAACATCTCGCGATATACTCATCCCATATAAGGAGGCATGCTTTTAGTGTAGTGCTGTTTGCATCATGGGATCTAATTACACGAAGGTATATTGGTCCGATGTGGAACAAGCTTCTACATGCAACGTAGGGTAAGACCGCTATTGTTGGACAGATTAAGGACTGTATATTATATTATCGGACTATCCATATATCCTTTTGTATGCTGAGGATGCTGCGCTTCTTGCAGCATTGTACGAGGATGGCACTGCACCCATTAGGATGCATGATTCATTTTCAACTTGGTTTGGCATCTCTAATAATGTTAAACAGGGATGTATAATGTCACCGTGGCTGTTTAATCTATTTTGGATAATTGCTTGAATTGAAAGGTTTAAATATTGGCGTTAAAATGATCGATTTGACGGTCTTATACCTTTTGTATGCTGACGGTGCGTGCTTCTTACCGATAGAAGAGAAGATCTGCAGTAGATGGTGTAAAAGGTATATAACGTGTGCAAGGAAAGTGATTTGCTGATGAATGATGACAACGTCGGTTCAGAATTAGATCTATCTGACTAACTGAATTAACTAACTACTAATCTCTTTTACTTTTAGAAAATTTGATGGTGGTTTTAAAATCTTGTATTTATTTAGATTGGCAGTGACAGGGAATTTTGAAAGCTTTTAAATGTAATTTCACAGTAAAATCGGGATACAGTTCAGTTTCAAATTTTCTATAAATTTGACAAATTAGTTCATTTAAAAATTGCTTTGCAAGAGAAAGGTCTGTCAGGAAGCTTAGATGCTTCTGTATCATATCTGGGAATGCGGTGGGACAGCTTTCAATGATGAATATTGACAAATCGAAAAGTTTTTTTTTTAGATGTCAGTTGCATTTATTATTATGTACACCGTTTATAATATAGATCATTCAGTGGATTTTTTCCCTTTAACTATGAAAATGTTTTATTTCAATCTGTGTTGAGAACAGGAGGGATAATCTAGAGTGAGCCAACCATTTGCTCATCGTTGGGAGGAATCAAAAACTTCTCCGAGGAAAGAAGCCGGACTATCTTTAACAGACCTTCCGTTCTACGTACATGTTTTTTTTTAAAGAGATGAATGTAGATCCGACGTAAATTATTTTTTTTTAGGATTTTTTGGGGATTTTTGGGATCAGGTAGATGATTTCGTTTATTTGGTAAGTTTATTTTGAATTGATGGAAAGATTGATATACAACATTTTGAGTGTGTCCAAATACTTGTTCACAAAATCTGGATTATCTCCAATTAAAGGAATTATTTTCATATTATTTTTTGACATCTCATCAAAGGTGAAAAAGAATATGGAAGTCTGGGCATTTAATTTATTTATTTATACTAATATAAGAGTTTCTGCTTAATAAAAAGCTTCTTTACATCTCACCCATACATGTCTCTAGTGAAGTTCTAGTGATTCAAGAACAAGGTTTCTAAATTGGTTCATATAAACAGAACTTCCAAGAATTTGAGTAGTGTGGTTGTCAATAATGGGTAGAATTGGTGAATGTTACACGTATGTAAGTGATCACTTAAACTAGCCTATGACGGTCGTCAGCCCCGTAAATGCCTAGACTTCCATATTCTTCTTCATCTTTGATGAGATGTCAAAAATAATATTAAAGATTAATAGTGATATAGAAAGGAGAGTGAATGCTGGAAACAGAGTAAATGGTGCTCTTAATTCAGTTATAAAAAATAAAACCCTATCAGCGAAAGCCAAATTTAAAGCTGTAAACAATGGAGTCCGGGTTCCAACCTTAATTTGAGGAAAGAAAGCATAGAGTCGGCAAAAGAAGCAAAAATGTAAGCTGAATGCAGTCGAAAGGGGATCTTTAAGACGATTATGCGACAAAACGATATATTATAGATGTTTGAGTGATGATATAAGAAACAAATTCAATATGAGTAAGGCGTGTTGGGATGGTTTGGCCATGAAAATGTATTATTTACATACTATTTCGAAGAAAAACTTTTTTTAGTACAAAAGCGGTGTTTTAACCGAAAAAATCAAATACGCCATATTTCATAAATTGATTCAGCAGTTACTTTGTGGTAAAATCTATACGGAGTTTGAAAATGATGCGGAATGCATCGAAACACGTGTCACAGTAGATTTTAAGAAAAAGTAGTATTTACTAAGTAAAACATTAATTGAAAACGTTAAATTTCAAATTGGAAATTTCGTGTATTTGGGTAGTATGTTTTCTAGGGATGGAAAGATTGATAAAGATATAGAAAGGAGAGTGAATGCTGGGAACAAAGTGAACGGTGCACTGAAATCAGTTATAGCAAATAAAAACCTATCAGCGGTAGCTAAACTGGCTGTGCACAACGGAGTCCTGGTTCCAACTCTAATGTATGGAAGTGAAACATGGAGTTGGCAAAAGAAGGATGAAAGTAGACTGAATGCAGTCGAAATGCGATCTCTCAGAAGAATGTGTAACAAAACGATGTATGATAGATGTGCGAATAGTGAAATAAGGAAGGAACGCAAAGCTGAGATAAGCATTATCGATAAAATTAAGAAAGGTGTGTTGAGATGGTTTGGACATGTAGAACGAATGAGTGAGGAAAGAACGGTAAAACAAATTTATGATGCGAATGTTAGCGGAAAAAGAAGCAGAGGAAGACCGAGAAAAACATGGCACGATCAGGTATGCCAAATACTTGAAAGTGGTCAGGTTAGGAGTCATAACAATCGGCGGCTATGTATGAGGAGATGCATGAACGTGGAAGAGGCGAAGAATGTTTGAGAGGACAGAGTGGTGTGGCGCTCTATTCTCTCTGCCTACCCCTGCGGGGAAGCGGCGTGATGGTTAGTTAGTTAGTTAGTTAGCTAAATTTCACCTGGGTTTAAAGAAAATTGAGTTGTGGTTTATCGTATATTGGGCGATAAATTTCAAGATAAAATGCATTGCATTTCTTGTATAATTAAAAAATATATGATATGCATTAAAATACAACAATTAAATTAATTCCAACGAGTGCAACTACTATCATTTGATAAAAATGATTGATCATTTGCTTTATTGATATATAATTGATTAGACATGCATTATCTCCACGGGTTTCAAAACCTCTTTATCATTCGAAAATTGAAAAGTATCATTATGCAAACTACTCTACTTAAAGTAATTTATGTACTTAAATCTTGACAAAAGTACCTACCTACATAAAACATAAATATTGAAAACTAGTTTTAAAAGTCCGCCTCCGTAGTGTAATGGTCAGCACGCTCGGCTACCGTTCTGGAGGTCCCGGGTTCGATTCTTAGGGGGGGGGTCAAATAAGTATAAGTGATTTTTTCACTGTAATATTTATTCAATATTACCCTGGACTGGTACCTGAAGCGGAGGGCTGATCACCTTTCCTTCATGTGTAAACGATCAAGATAACACTGCGTTTATATGAAGCAGTGCCCTATGCACCATTGGGGTGCGGATAAGGGTTTTATTTTTTTTATTTTATTTATTAGTTGACGTACTTTGTTATCGATATCAGGCAAATATGAATGGGTGAAAAAATAATAGTTAAACAAAATTATGAGGCTAATGTGATTGGTAATAGAAGCAGAGGAGCCGAGGAAAACTTAGCATTATCGAGTATTTTAAATGTTCGAAAGTGGTCAGGTTAGGAGTCGGAATAATCAGCGTTATATGTGAGAAGATGTACATATGATTGCGGAAGAGGCGAAGATCGTGTGCGAAGACAGATCGGTGTGGCGTTCTATTCTCTCTGCCTACTACGAGGAAAAGGTGTGATGGTTTGTTAGTTAGTTAGTTTGAATGTTATGTTCATATTTCTATTCGAATGGACATTTATATAAAATGCAACTTTAACAACGTTCAACCCCAAGGTTGACGACTTCCGGGAAGACCACCAAAGAGATGGATTCATAGCTGGGAATCGACATCACAGGGGCTAATCCATCTTCAAAACAGGTCACAAGGCCTACACTAAGAAGAAGAAGAAAAATAAGAGAAAAATATTTTTCATTGTCTTTGTTAATTTATAGCCTTTTCTATTATTTATTGATTCGGCATTGATTATTTAAAAAAAATTAAATACTTGAATATACCACTTTAATGAGTTTTATTTATATAATAATACGACTAGTTTCGAAAACTAACATATCGCTCACTCCTTTCAAGAACGTCATAAATAAAAAAACTTGATTTTTCAGGAGAACGTTTTTAAAGTTTAAAAATATAATACAATGTATTAAAAATAATTATCAAGCCACTTATTGAACTTTTTACCGTGCAACAGATCTTTTAAGGTTAAACCTGAAGGTTTTTTCTCCATTTGAAAAATATTTAGTGTATTTAAAAATTAATCAAACAAAACCTTTTCTTCAAAATGCAAAAACAACACTTTCTGTCCTGTAGCGGGTAAATATTAAGTTAAAAATATGCCGCTTTTGCTGGGATATAGTAAATTTTCTGGGCATTCCGAAAACATGCACAACTGAAAATTGACGTTTTTTGATTTATGACGTTCTTGAAAGGAGTGAGCGATATGTTCTCAACTGAAAATGAAAATACCTGTAAGTTTTCGAAACTAGTCGTACATATAAATAAAACTCATTAAATTGGTATATTCAGGTGTTAAATTTAAAAAAATATATAGTCTTTTCCATATTCACGCAACTTTTCATACATACACACCCGCAGATAATTCCGACTTACCACATTAATGTAATTGAAATGCTTGAACATACCAAATTTTTCTGTGTGCATTGATTTTTTATAATAATTCATATTTAAACACAGTCATAATAATATGTATGACGTGAATTATTAATCAGTTGCTAATATATTTTTAAAATGATCAGCGTGATTATTGATTTTTAAAATGCAATTCATTTAAATAGCACTTTGAGTAGGCAATAAATCTGACAACAAAACCATAATAGGAATGAAACAATTTAAATGTTAATTTATATAATTTGACCAGATAATTTATTTACAACATTTTGAGTGTGTCCAAATACTTGTTCACAAAATCTGGATTATCTCCAATTACAGGAGTTATTTTCATATTATTTTTTGACATCTCATCAAAGATGAAGAAGAATATGGAAGTCTGGGCATTTACGGGGCTTACGATCGTCATAGGCTGGTTTAAGTGATCACTTTATACACGTGTAACATTCACCAATTCTACCCATTATTGACAACCACACTACTCAAATTCTTGGAAGTTCTATATATATTAACCAATTTAGAAACCTTGTTCATGAATCACTAGAACTTCACTAGAGACATCTATTGGTGAGATGTAAAGAAGCTTTTTATTAAACAGAAACTCTTATATTAGTATGTGAGATCCGAATCTTTACATCTCACCAATAGATGTCTCTAGCGAAGTTCTAGTGATTCATGAACAAGGTTTCTAAATTAATTCATATATATAGATCTTCCAAGAATTTGAGTAGTGTGGTTGTCAATAATGGGTAGAATTGGTGAATGTTACACGTGTGTAAAGTGATCACTTAAACCAGCCTATGACGGTCGTAAGCCCCGTAAATGCCCAGACTTCCATATTCTTCTTCATCTCTGATGAGATGTCAATAAATTTATATAATAAATATGTTATGATTAGAAAATAAAGAAACTTTAAAAATAAATACAAATATAAAGTAATTTTTTGGCATTGAACTTGATATTAACAGATATTAACTGTACATTAACACGTGTATTGAGTTACGATGTAATCACTTGTATGTTTATTTTCGTTAATCGATTCTGCTGTCATTTTCTTATCATTTCTTTCCATTTTTACATATTTAACGTCTACACATATGGGTAAGAGTAAAGAAGTGTGAATAAGAATATGGAAAAAAGAAAAATAATTCATCTATGTCGAGATTTCTAAAATGTAAAAATAACTCCTTCCTCCTTTGTGGAGATTTGTTTACAAGGATTTTCATACATCCAAAATGTTGTGAATAATGAACTGATCAAGTTATAAACTGCATACAAATTTAAATTTATTTTTCAGGCCCAGTATGTAAAATGATGAGATTTTAAAAAATGAAAAATATCCTAAATAGAGAAACCTAGATTTGTGAATAAGGATTCGGACACAAAAATGTTGCGAATAAAATCACGGGTGAAATTATAAGCTGCATAAAAATTTAAAATCATTTATTAAGACGTTTCCCAGAATGTAAAATAATCCGGTATGAATCTTGCATACACCAAATAAAAGGGTCTTTGATGTTTTCTCAAACCTACCACAGATATTGCTATTAACTCAAGCACGAAGCGACATGAGATTCATGATAAATGTATGATTTCCAGAAGCATCCTTGATATTGTATTTAACGAAAATTGTATTATTATGTTTATCATTATAATTATTTATTCTTAAATTTGAGTAGTGTGGTTGTCAATCATGGGTAGAATGGTGAATGTTAGATGTTTGTAAAGTGATCACTTAACCAGCCTCAGACATATTGTAAGCCCTGAAAATACCCAGATATCATAATTCTTTTTTTCATTTATGCTGATATCTCAAAAATGCAAAAAAAAGATAGTCGAAAGCTCGTTACTTAACAGAGACAAGTTTTTTTAAACTTTTTTTGTAATCTAAAAAATAACATCGTTAATAACTGTTATGAAACATACGCAATTTTTCCCCAAAAAAACAGTACCACGCTAAAATTCACGGTGTTTTTTTTTTAATGTCCTTACCACTTGACATTTAGAAATTTCTAATATGCAAGTAGGTATTTCAGATATTTAACCCTTTGGTTACCAAAACGCATATCAAAAAGTGTAGGGCTGTGATATTATTAAAAAAAATTTTCGTTTTTAAGTTTTAAAGTAAATAAACAATATGTAATAAAATTATACAAATACAATACACTTATGGCATAACTAAAAAAATAAACAATTTTTTATTTTTAAATTATTTTTTGACATCATAGATAAAGAAAATGTAGAAGTTTGGGCAGTTAGGGAGCTAAAATAAAAATTACTCCTAATTGGAGATGATTCAGATTTGAAAACAAGTATTTGGACATATTCGAAATATTGTAAATATTTTTATTTGTTAATTACAGGCAACCCTTACATTTATTTTTATCTGTTAATTGCACGCAAAATTACTATATTTTTTTCAGTACAATCTCCAGCGTTAAGCGTACGACCTATATGTAATAACGACCCGCTTAGGCTCACAGAAATAGTATGAAATTGAAGTATTTTTTCAAATAATAAAAAAAACAAATATAACTCTTTTAAAAAACGAAGTTTTTGCGAAAAACGGGCATTTTAATTATTTATGTTTATATCGTGGTTTTTCTGGAATAGCAAACCCACAAGTCCTGGTAATTAAAGGCTTAAGTAAACCTACCCACTTCTCTTATTTTCTGACACTGTACCATAAAGTATAGTTGCAAACGATATTTTCTTCTGTTATTTGAGGAATTTGTCTAGTCTCCAGCCGATTGAAAAAGCATTCACGGAAGTAAATCGTATCTAAAATATATTAAAATGCTAATCATAATTTAGATGATTTATGATTCGAAAAACAACACACTGCATATTAGCGTTATTCAATTATTATTATGACTAAATTAAAGCAATAGCAAACCCATACGTGTCTATTGAATTGGTAATGAACAGTGTGTGATATTAATTCATTACACCAAAAAACGAATATGAAATAATTCTAAATAATAACACGTATTGCAAGCATCGTCTCAATATTATTATTTATTTTGGTATTTTATGCGTTATTAACTTTGTGGTATGGTTGCAAATCCTTATCATTCCTTAATTTTGTATTATATTAATATATAGTCTGGTTGTGGTCCCGTGGTTAGTGTCGCAGACTCTTACCCACTCTATCACAATTTGATACTTATTTCTTATAATGAGCCGCTTAGGCTCACAGAAATAATATGAAATTGATATATTTGTGTAAATAATAATAACACAATTTTTTCTCTTTTTTAAAAAACGAAAAAAAACAAAGAAAACAAAAAAAAACTCTACATTAAAATTACCGATTTAGAAATGATCATTCCTCCACCAGGTTTGTTTTTACAAACTGGGTAAAATATTAGCTCAAAGAAAATTGAAAAATTACTCGTACTATGTAAAATGATTCAAGAAGAATCTTTCATCCATTTTAAAGGTTTCGGCCATTAAATACTGTCGATTTTTAACAGTAGATGGCGCCAAAAAATTAGCATACGGAAGATGTTTTCAATCAAAGTTTAAATGTAACTTTCGAAATTCAGCAGTATGGTTGTCAATTATGGGTAGAATGGCGAATAATAAATATAAAAATAAATTTGGATAATTTTTATAGCGCTATTATCATATAATACTACCTCAAGGGCGCTTTACATGTGTATAAAGTGACCACTTAAATCATCAAATGACCGGTCGTAAGCACCGTAAATGTTCTAATATTATTCATTAATTGTTTTGAAATTTTGACATAATTTTCTATTCAAATACGCCCATATTTAAAAAAAATGTATGTATATAAATAAAAACAGTTGGTTTGTTCAAAATCTTAATTTTCTCCTTAAATTATTCACTGATTGCTTTGAAATTTTGACAAAATATTGTATTTGAATAAGTTCGTTTTTTTTTATTTTCCTTTTAATCAGACTGGGCCGCAACAACGCGTGGCTGGATACAGCTAGTTTATAATGTATATAATAAAAACACAGTGTTCATTGACACGTGTTCTATAAAGGTAAAAAAATATGATAAAAACAGTAGGAAAATCCGAATGCTTAAAATTTAACCTGCAAACAAGTCGGCTGTCCAAACTTAAAACACAGTAAGAGGCATTTTTTTAGTACGCGTTTTTTTTTTGCATTTTTGGACTAAGTAGAATATACTAAGTCCAAAAATGCAAGAAAAAACGTACAAAAAAAAATATCCCTTACTGTGTTTTGAGTTTGGACAGCCGAAGTATCCTTGTATGTTAATTTCTGATGATCGAATCAAAAGTACGCAAACGATTTCAAGGAATGGCTATTAACAATTATTGTTAAGATCAAATAAATTGTTAGTGACAGCCAAATTACTATTGGTCTTCTGATTTACATAAACCCAGTGAAGTAAAAAATATTTAATGGCATTATTGATTGAACTAGATAACTTTACGTACAATAAAAAGATAATCTAATCAAAATCTAATTTGCACTCAAATCTATCAAGATTTTTTCTATTTATATCTCGAAATACCATAAATGAAAAAAGAATATGGAAGTCTGAGATATGCCTAATGTAACAGTTATATTTTCGGTTATCTGTTACTGGTTTTTTTTCCTCGGTTTAAATTTTTTTCATTTGGTAAAAGAAGGATGAAATTTGACTAAAAGCAGTCAAAATGCGATCTCTCAGACGAATGTATGATAGATCTTCGAGTGGGGATATAAGGAAAAACGCAAGGCTGAGATAAGCATTATCGATAAAATTACGAAAGGTATGTTGATATGGTTTGGGCATGTGGAACGAATGCGTGAGGAAAGAACGATAAAACATATTAATGAGGCGAATTTAGTTGAAAAAAGGAGCCGAGAAAGACTGAGAAAAACTTGGCGTCATCAGGTATGTGAAATAATCGAGTTGAAATAATTGGCGGGTATGTATGAGGTGATGCATTCATGTGGAAGGGGCGAATAATGTTTGCAAAGATAGGGTGGTGTGGCGTTCTATTCTCTCTGCCTACCCTTGCGGGGAAGTGGCGTGATGGTTAGTTAGTTAGTTTGTGCATACACACACACACACACACACACACACACACATACCTACATATGTAAATACGCGATAATGACTACAATACAGAGGCGGACACGCAATACGCATCCAAATTTGTACACTGACTGATTAGTTTTAAATGATCGAATCCAAAAACCGATTAAAGCAACCGCTTCTTTAAAAAAGAAATCGTTATTTAATACGATAGCCCATCACTGCAAATAACTACTTCATTTCTCACGAACATTTTACATTTAATTTGTTTCATGTCTCAGATTTTTTCCGTTTCTCGTCATTATAAACGGATATTTGGATTAATCTCCGGACTTTTAACATCAAATATGCAGATGCAGCAATTATTTAACACCATTTAAGACAGCGCTTGCGTCACATGTCACAAATGAAACGTTGTCATCTTTGGGTAATGCAATAAATTAACGTGACATGTGTAAAAAGTGAAGGAGATGGCAGGAGCAAGTTTTTCGTCATGTTAATAAGATCTAGATCAGTGGTTCTTAACCGGTTCTCCGGGGAACACTGGTGCTCCGCGAGCTTGTTGCAAAGGCTCTGCAAATTATGAAAACCAAAATTTAATGTCTCATTTAATGTATGATTTGAATTGCAAATATAATGGCTAGATAGCAGCACCCTTGCAAAGTGAAGATGTGTGCGCTCGCCTCACAACAGCGGTCAATATATCGTAGTCATACAGGAGAAAGTAACCAAGTGCATTGTTTTAAAAAAACGTAATCATTGACTATCTTACTAGCTTAAAATTGCCCTGAAAAAAATCCCAAAATATTTAAAACTTGGAAGTATAATACATTGATTTGTTAAAAAATGACTAACTGCATTGATGTTCATTTTCTTGAAAAGCAAAAGTTACTTAAATGGCCCTCCTGAACATTTTACGTTTTGTTAGTTGGTCACTTTCTCCTGTACGACTACGATATCTTTGATTCTTTATCATTCATTATACTAAGAACAATTGAAAATATCATGGAAGTTATGTGTAGGAATTTGTAGAGACGTTGTTCCATCAATGGTAGGTTCATTGAAAGATTGATTTGTGAACCTTGGCTTAGCAATTCGGAAGAAAAACTGAGAGTAGCTATATCAAATATTAGACCTAATATCGCTGAAATTCGTAAAAACCGACAAGCTCAGGTGTCACATTAAATTATTTTCGCCGCAAAAAGTTTAATTGAGGTATTAATATTTGTTCATTTGTATATATTGTTTTTAATAGAAGTTATCTTTAGTTTAGGTGTACAACCGTGAACTTTCTTCTTTATGACCAAAAGTGCTCTCTGACTTCGGAAAGGTTTAGAACCACTGATCTAGATACATGATCTGATGTTAAGATATTTAAAGTATTGCATTTCATATGAATTTATTCAGCGCTCGAAACGAAATTTTTAAGACATTTTTGTGTGGAAAATTTTAATTGCTCTTGCAGCTTTCTTCCAGCTTGTTCTATAAAAAAACATGGTTTTAAGGTAACTGCATTCTGTCAGCTGGTATACTAGTTCAGTTTTTATTTATTAATATTTTCAGTGTGTTTAAATCTCTGTTCACAAATCTGGGTTTTATTTTATATAATTTTTTATTTGATAATTTTACAGAACAGTTACATAAGTACATTTACATTGATGACTAACAAAAAACAGGTAATTATAACATTTCACTTATACAATTTCACATATGTCGTTTTGTTTCACATTTATAAATATAAATACCTGGAAGAGAGGCGGGAGGGAGGAAAAGAGGCAAAAGGAAAGATGAAAGCTCAAGTCCAAGACATATTATGTGAAAATTGGGATACACCACGATATACATAAATATCGACTTACTGTTTTAACACTTGAGTTTTGTATCTCTACGAATATGTCTCTTAGATCTCAACATAGATGACTAAGAATATAGAAGTCTGGGTATTTAAGGTTATCTTGTCAAATAACGTGTGTAAAATGATCACCTAACCAAACCTATGATCGTAAGCCTAGTAAATGCCGAAACATCCATATCTTTGTAATAATACAGGAGAATGTGACCAAGTGCATTCTTTTACAAAAACGTGATCATTGACTTTTTGATATCTTACTAGCTTAATATTGCCCTGAAAAAAATTTCAAAGGATTTTAAACTTGGAAGCATAATATATTGACTTGTTAAAAACTGCTAAGTGCATTGATGTTTATTTTCTTGCCAAGCAAAAGTGACTTAAATGACCCTCCTGAATTTTACGTTTTGTAAGTTGGTCACTTTCTCCTGTACGAATACAATATTCATATTCTCATTTTTGAGTTAAGATGTCAAAAATGTTTTTTTGATTGAATATGATTTTGGTACTCTTTCAAAAGAATTTTGGATACGAAAGGGTTAATGATCCTCGTGGGATCGTTTTGTTAATCTGCCCGACGAGGTGGAAAGGTGCACAGCCTCCTATATAGGGGGTTACAAATTGTCGATCGAGTTATGTCCGAACGGACCGCCATTCCGCGCAGCTCTTGACATGGTCGGCCGCTCGAGTTGGAGTTACGGCGACACACGCGGCGATTATGCTTAAAAAATGAGACAATTAACTCGGAAAGCATTGCCAATTTCCATTGTGCCGAAAAACAGCTTTGTTTTTTGCGCTCTTACAGAGAAATTGACAAGTCCACTCGCGAATGTTAAGGGGCCAGTCTTGAAATCCGCAGTAATACCGTTTTAAAAAAATGCATAGGCATTCACTGAACATTTTTTATGCATGAAAGATAAGGAGTGTTTTTATTTTTTTTTTGGCATTTCACAATATAATATAAGTACAAAAATATTATTATTTTTTGACATTTCTGGGTACTTAAACCAGCCTAAATGCCCAGACTTCCATATTCTTCTTCATCTTTGATAATATATAAGTCAAAAAATAATATGAAAAATAACTCCTATAATTGGACATAATCCAGATTTGTGAACACACTCAAAATGTTGTAAATAAATTATCTGGTCAAATAATAAGCTAAAATAATAAAAATTAAATTTTGATGGCAAACATAGATAATATTTCAATATACATCATCAATATCTTGTATCTTTTTAGTTTTATTTTTAGATAATATGTGTAAAAAATTACATCAAATACGGAAATTAAATATGCTGTTTGTATAAATTACGACTTACCTAGGTAAAGTGTCTAGACTCTTAACCACATTTGCACAGATAAATATTGAGTGACTCTTTATTCACAATGTTTGTGTGTTTAACAAGAAAACTTTCTTTTAAAACCTTGTTTCAATAATTTGTTCGTAACGATATCTTTTTCGCAAACAAAGTAAATTGGACAAAAAAATCAGTGCATTCTTTTAACGTTCAACATATGAAAAAATAATAGAATTTGTAACGCAAGTAAAAATTCAGGTCAGATATTTATTTAAAAAGCGCACTGACGTAAATTACAATTCATTCAAATAATAAATAAAAACTAAACTATAGCGAAAACAAAAGCATTCTTTTGGACCTTTAACATTATTATTTTATTTTATTTTTATAAATAGAGAAATATACGTGTTTTTATTATTTACACAAATATTTCAATTTCAAAAAATGTCACCATTATTGTCTGTTTTCTTTTACAAAAAATCTTGTTCCTTAACCCCCTCCCCTTCCTTACATTTGTTAACCTATATATACCCCATAAATATAATTTTTGTTCGTTAGTTTTAATTTTTACCTGAAGATGAAAACATCGTTAAGTTTTCGAAACTAGTCGTATATATAAATAAAACTCATTAAGGGGTATATATTGTGGTAGAGTGGATTCGAACCGTGAAAGTCTGACTTAAGGATTCGAGGATTACAAACAATATGTGTGTTGGTTTATTTCTTTCATAGTCATCTCTAGTTTTATTTTTTTAATTTTTAGAAGTATGTAAAAATAATCTGGGATTCGGATATTGCATGCATCCAAAATGGGTCTCAGCTAAATAAAAAAGCTTTCTTTTAAGAAAAAAACTTTGTTTTATTAAAAACAATATTTTTTTTACAAATTTTAATTCATTTCATACTTTTTACAATCTTAAAATTTATAACGCAGTTCTCTCTAATAAAGAGACTTAGCTCTTGTGCTTGTAGAGGGACTTATACTTATTATTTATGGTTTATGTTTGTTGGTAATACATTTTTTTTCTTGGATTAACATGAAAACAATTCATTTTATTTGTTTTTTAGCATTTAAATGTGTTATTTTTTATTTCTGTAGGAAGGTTATTGAAGTACTTGGTTCCCAAATATTGAAAATTCTGTCGGAATTGTTTAGTATTGCAATTTGGTATTGTAAAGTCATTTTGGTATCGCGAAGGTGAACTTTTATAATTAGGTGATATAAATTTATTAAAATATGTTTTCACTGCACTAATATAATACACTGTTATTTTATGTATTAATTTTATGATAATTAATGATTTTTCGAGTCTACTAAGCTGTATTTCATTGTTAAAAAACACATCAAAAATAATATTGTTATTATTATGATATAACCAACAATTGTATATAGATTTAAAACATTAATTCTCTCACAATTGCCGTCTCAATAGATTCTTCCTTTCCCAGAAATTAAATATAAACACTTAGATGCCCCATTAACTGCACTTTTATTACCTGTAACTTTGTCTCTTGTAAATTATTACTACACATGATAAAACTATTACTTAAGTACCTAGAATTGTAAAGCTATTTAAGGACCGTCAGTCCATTTAATCTTCACATTTGTTTGAAAATGTCATAACTAGGCTAAACAGTTGTCACGATATTAATTTTGAGTTGTTTTTTTTTAAGAATAAAATACAACTTAGTAGACTCAAAAAATCTATGTTTGATTTGATGATTAATAAATAAATTAAAATGGAGTTCTACAAATTAAACGCCAAATCAATAAATGTATATATTATTATTCTCAATCTCATCTGTTAGGGTGTAATAATACAAGCCTATAGGTGGGAATCAATTGACAGTAATATGATATACGAGTAGAAGACACTGACTCAAAGTCCCAATGGAGGTGGAAATTTTCAATGCAATAACTCATAATATTATCCCAGTGGGCATATTGTATCACCGACTGCATAATATATGAAACATAGTTCACTCTATCGCCATCTATTGGAATTATTCCCATTCAGAGGATGACAACAATATATTATTGCTTTTGGTATTATTTCATTATGTAAAAAAATAGGTGACATAACGCTTTACAATTTTTTTAATTGATCTTATAAAATAAAAATACCAATTTTTATTGATTCACTTTATCCAACCGGTTTCGACAAGAACCTTGTCATCATCAGGGTCTATGTACTAAATTCTTAAACATTAAAATACTCAAAGTTAATTCCCCTTCCCTTACCAAAAACTTCCACGCACTCCGTACACCATATGAAAATATGATTTCAAAATATGATTTAAAAACTCTTACATGTTATTTTTATTGTGCATTGCGTAGTGAATACGTCAACCCAGAATAAAGTGTCAACCGGTTGGATAAAGTGTTCTTATAAAAAGTAGTTTAAAAAAAGTTGTTTTATTTCACCAAGTTTATAAAATGTGCCACAAAGTGTCTGGGAAAAACATTTTAGAATTTTTTTATTGGTCTAGGTGTTTGTGATGTATTTCCCATATTTGCCTTTTCTATCCTTACTATCCTACCTGCAGAGAAGTCTCTAAAAGAAGATGCATAGCGGTTTATTCTTTTAAATAAATTCATCTTCGTCTTCAAACATTTATGCGCACCCAATTGTGCAATGGGCAATGCATCGACGTAGTGTTAACTTGATCGTTAATTGGACGAAGGTAAGGTGATCAGTTCCGCGATTCTTGTACGAGTTGAGGGTGATAAATAAATATGAGAGAAAAAAAATATTTTCATTTTTTTATAACATTTTGAGTGTATTCAAATACTTGTTCATACATACATAGAAGCGGCCTTGAGGTATTATTTTACGAAAATGGCACCATATACGCTATCCAAATTTATATTTATTATTTATATATATGTCATACCCAGACTTCCAAATCGTTTTGCATGCATGTTGAGATAAAAAATAAAATAAACATGGAAAAAAACTAGATTTGTGCATTCGGTAAGATTTGGACACACTCAAAATGATGTGAATAAAAATAACTGATAAAATTATATGCTGAATATTTTTTAAATCAAGTTTTTAAGCGTTTTCCAGTATGTGAAAATAAACCGGGGTCTGTATATTGTCAATTAAAAGGGTTTTTGCTTTAAAAACATTTTTAATCCAACTATAGATGACTATTGCGAGTTCAATAATAAAGCACCATGAGATTAAGGATGTGAGTTTCAAAAATTCAAGTAAAGTGATCACTAAACCAGCCTACGGCACATGATAAACCCTGTAAATACCCAGACTTCCAATTGTTCATATATCTGTAAATGATAAAAAAAAATCTAAATAAAAACCAAAAGTGGTGAAACCCAGATTTGTGCACAAGTATTCGGACACACTTGTGCATAACTGCAAAACTGATCAATTTAAAACAGTATATTATCAGACAAAATATTTCAAAAAAATATTTTTGTGCGACCATTTGACCAACCCTGCTCAAATCAAACCTCTCGATAGTTCAAGCTAGCGGGTGTCATACATGATCAAAATAATATTCATGCTTTTGTTTATGACCTGGTGGGTTAATGGTTCAGTTCCTGGTTCCACTATGCGAATAACATCACTCGGTCCAGGGCATTATTGCCATGGGATCGCCTACAGACGACGGCTAGACGGAGTGCCTTGTGATTTATTGCGGGTGATCACGAATCACACAGGAAAACATTAGGACACATTCGCATATATTATTCGGTGCATCGGGTATGTTGAATTTTATTAATTGGACTTCAACATTGTGTCTTTCAAAATATAAACATGTGAGAAACACTCTCCTTATCATTCATCGTTCACTTTGTGTAATACCACTTTTATACACAATGTGAACGATGAATGATAAAGAGAGTGTTATATTACAATATTACAAAGATATCAATGCTTTTAATACACAAAAAATATGAAAATATGTATTGCTGACAATTATTTTTAAAAAATGACCAGACATTGGATTTTTACACCTTTTTGTGTTTTGTTATTTATGTTTTGTACTAATATGTTATTTTTAATGGAATTGCATTTGTGTCACTTGTTTCGATGCATTCCGCATCATATTCAAACATCGAAGATGATGCAGAATGCATCGAAACAAGCACAATAGATTGAAAAAAGTGGTGTTTAACAAGTAAAACTTAAATAAAAAATGGATAGGTTCCCACAAAGTAACTACCAAACAAATTGATGAAAATAGAAAACTCTCGTTGATAAAATAAAATCTAATTTATTTTGAATATTAAAAGCATTGTTTATTTTATGTTATGGTAATATAACACCCTGTTTATCATTCATCGTTTCATTTGCCTTCTTTCTCTCTTTTAAAATATTATTTGAGTTCAAATGTCAGACTTTGAACTGATGATGGAATGATTATTCCGAGACTGGTAGTCACAAAGTGAACAACGAATGATAATTGGAGTGTTAACATGTTATATTTTAAACCAAATAGTTATTTTTTTTATTATCAAAATCTCATACTTATTGGTTGCGAAGGAAATATAGTAATTAAAAATCAACTATTTTGTCACTTATAAATAAGTTACATTCGATTCTCATCTAATCACGAGAAATTTCACTTCAAAAAGTGACAATTCTTCACAACCTATACGATTTTTTCCTTCCAGTATGACAGTCAGTCCATTTATATGCATCGAGATATGGGAGGACTGGGAAAGTCAGTAGAGTATGGAGTCGAGATGTTAAACAGATTCGAGGTATCGGTTGAGGGTTGCGACTTGTGACCCGAGCTCTCGGAACGGTCCACGCAGTTTCAGGATGGCAATAACTGCCTCCAGTAGCCCACGCGAGTCAACTCAGTTTTGTGATGAATCATTTGGGAATACTGTACCTACAATATTTTAGTATTTGCAAATTGTCGATACATGTGTATGAATTCCAAACGTAAATAATACATAATTACAGCTAATTTTCTTACTGAATTTTAATAATTTTGAAACCAATGAGAATATTGACAAAAATTGCGAGAAAATATTAATGAATAATATAATTTTTTAATTATATAATGATGATTGTTTTATGGAATATTGTACAATTTTTTGCCTTTGCAATTTTCAAATGTATGTCAGACGTAAATAATACATTATTATAGCTTATCTTCATCCTAAAATTCAATAATTTTCAAATCAATGAGAATATAGAGAAAAAATTGCAAGAAAATATTACTGATTTAATATGAAATTTTTACTAAACTCGAAGTATAAATTATAGGTCAATAAAAATACACTTTGAAAAACAATTTTTTGGTTGAAATTGATTTAAATTTAATTTATTGGTATAATATTATGTAAAAGAATACTGTGCTTGCTAAAAATCAATGATTCATGAATTAAAAACAAAAATAAGGTTTGATAAATCGATTTTTTAAAAATTAAATGAAACTGCATCCTTACATTTTCGGGGTTTAGTAATTTTCCTTTTTTTTAAAATTGCGGCACATTTGGACACGATTTTACTTCTCTTCGTCAGATAAAACTAATTTTTCACAATAAAAATCGTTATATTCAACTTTTGGCAACATTTGAAAATGATACGTAATTAAATTCACTTCTGATTTCTTAATCTAAATCTCTAGATTAGCGCCAATTTTGCATTACATAATGAGAAATAATGGCACATGGAATTATTTATTTTATAAGTTTAACTATTAAACAAGTGAGCTGTTGAAAACCTTTTTTTAGAAATGAAAATACAATTAACAGACATGTATTTTGGCGTTTATTTGATAAGTAATGTCAAAATAAAATAATAATTCATAAGTCAGCTGAATAACGTAATCGATAACATTACTTCCCGTATCTAATCAATCATATACGGGTTTTCTCTTACGTTTGTAAATAAATACGGAATATCTTATATAATATTACACTTTAAGATGTTATTATTGAATAATACACATCGAGCCATAAGTGGAGCATATCCGCCCTGAGCGATGATTTATTAATTTACCGCCCAAACGTACTACCGGATATTCAATACGGATTGTTGCCGTTGGATACCGATCGCGGATCCTTAGCCGCGATTGCCTTCCGGAATTTACCAATAACTAAAAGTTTTGAATTAAAAATTATATGTAAAAAAAAATTATATGTTTAACTCTATCTTTCATTAAGTCCTGGTATGAGGTCTTAAAAATAGCTAAGTTCAAATATTTACAACATTTTGAGTGTGTCCAAATACTTGTTCACAAAATCTGGATTATCTCCAATTACATGAGTTATTTTCTTATTATTTTTTGACATCTCATCAAAGATGAAGAAGAATATACCATATCAGTTGCCTTTCATCTACCTTACTATTGATATTAGTTACATTCGGCTTCCACGGCTTGAACTCTTCAAAATGTTCTGAATAAAGAATATATTTTGTAAGCAAGGTGTGCTCTAGTCTAAAAAAAATAGTTTCATTTAGTACGTGAATATTAGTTTATGCACGAAGGGAGTATTCTATCAATTTCTGGAAGGCTTTCCGTGACACGTGTGCATTCGTAGCGTTGACCACCCGACCACGCCCGGCCAGCCGACATTCGACCCACGCGAAGTGCATTCGTATCGCGAGATGCATACGATAGGAGAGTACGCAAACTCAGTACTGCGAGAGGAATGCGACTCGCGTCACAGAGTGATTTTATTATTAGGCCGTATGCTAAGCGTTAAGGATCTGGTAAGTGCGTCGCTTGTACATCCTGATGTACAAGCGACGAGTTGGCGGGACTTTTAACGCACCATTGTTATAAAAAAATATCAGTGTTATTGGAAAAATATATTGAAAGGAATATTTGTTAAATGCAATAAATGATTTAATTTTTCCATGTTTTATTGTTGATAAAATTTAAATGTTTTTATTCAAATAACTACTACTACTTCTAATACAATCACGCCGTTTCCTCGTAAGGGTAACCAGAGAGGATGGAATGCCAGACTCTTCTGTCCTGACATACACTCCTCGCCTCCTTTACATCCATACATCTAGTCATATACGTCCTTCGATTACGCAGCCAGACATTTTTTGATCATTTAAAAAAATTGATTTCTATTTAAGAATCAGGTTATAAGTCTTATGAATCTAAGGCTTACAAAGCTATCTACATATGTATGTCTACAAAATAGTTAAAAAAAACCTTTAAAATGCACTATCTGAAATTCCGGTGCTTAATCTGCGGTCACTTTTAAACTATTTGATAGTATCACAATATTCATAGTATGTTATAGAAAATACGTTGATACGTTAGTTTACACATATTTCTATGAGATGCAATAAATACAGGATGCGTCAAAAGACTTTTCAAAAAATCTTTAAAATATTTCTCTTACACGTTTTTATATTTATATTTCTATTCTTCTTCAAATTTGTAATACGAGAATTCACAAAATTTACATATTATTTCATGCGCGAGATTGTGAGGGACATTCCAGCTGACCATCTAAGCATTCACATTTCAGTAGTTTCTACCACACTATATCTAAAAATTGCTTTAAAGGCTTTTAACATTAGCTTATCTGGCATTTTTGGGTTACAAAAGACTTCCGCTGTGCACCTTCTATATATATGTATATATATATATATATATATATATATATATATATATATATATATATATATATATATATATATATATATATATATATATATATATATATATATATATATATATATATATATATATATATATATATATATATATATATATATATATATATATATATATATATATATATATATATATATATATATATATATATATATATATATATATATATATATATATATATACAAAGTGTAAACAGTCGTTTCAAGTCACCGTGTATCTTTGCACGTAAGATGTGTAGTGTAGTAAGCTGCTATGGGTAGCAGTATGTTGTTAGTGAATGCATAAATAATATTCTGGATTAAGATTAGTGATAGCCTTTTCAGCGGAAAATGTTGAAGAGGTTTCTCTGTTTATCTGCGGCAATAGGAGTGCTGTCAGACGTGTCATGATGTCTAGGAATGCGTAAATTGCTAATAAATAAATTAGTACTTCCTTCAGAGTAAATCAATTCATGGCGCAAATGTACCATTTCTAACTCAATAATATTTCATTATTTTGCTGTAATTATAATTTCGATACTACACATTTTTGACACCACTAGATTTAAGGTGCAATATAATGTATTTTAACAAAAACTCTTTAAATGCACAATATTTCGCTAACTCTTTTCAACAACGTCATATATTAAAAAAAACTTGATTTTTCAGGAGATCGTTTTTAATGTTTAAGAATATATTGTAATAAAATGTTTTCAAAATAAATACCAAGCCACTTATTGAATACTTTACCATACACCAGATCTTTTTAGGTAAAACCTGACGGTTTTTTCTCCATTTGAAAAATAATCAGTAGGTATATTTAAAAAAAAAAAATAACATTTTCTTCAGAATGCAAAAAGCTTTTGCTGGGATAAAGTAAATTTTCTGGGCATTCCGAAAACACGCACAACTGAAAATTGACGATTTTTGATATATGACGTTGTTGAAAGGAGTGAGTGATTTGTACTTCGAAATCTATCTAAAGTCGTTTTTAAACGTAATATGTAGATACATGAATAATTTCTGCGTGACTGGCGATTCTCTTTCAATTTGCAATAATTTTGTATCAGGTAGCACGTATTCTAAAATGCCACAATTGAATGCGCAGTTTAAATACTGCATTACGGCTGTAGTATTGCGAGTACGATTCTATTAAGATACCGACTTGGCGCGGGCGTAGTTTGCTATGTGCCTGCAATGCCTCATCTACAAGCCATAAACCCCGAGAGCCTCTTTAACAAGATGCGTTAACAACACTTCAACGAATAAAACTGTACATTTGTTATTCAACAACACTTCAACGAATAAAACTGTACATTTGTTATTTAACACTACTTCAACGAATAAAAATGTACTTTTGTTATTCAAAAAACTTCAACGAATAAAACTGTACATTTGTTATTTAACAACACTTCAAGGAATAAAATTGTACATTTTTATTTAACACTACTTCAACGAATAAAAATGTACATTTGTTATTTGAAAGACTTAACAAATAAAACTGTACATTTGTTATTTAACACTACTTCAACGAATAAAAATGTACATTTGTTATTTGAAAAACTTCAACGAATAAAACTGTACATTTGTTATTTAACAACACTTCAAGGAAAAAAATTGTACATTTGTTTATTTAACCGTTTTAGTGTTGAGATTTTTTCTCATATTCTTTTTCTTATTACATCTAATAGATTCTCAAAACTATCTGTTACAATATCTGTCTCTTGTGAAGTGGACTGCCAGCTTTCACGGCGTCGCTTTAGAGGTCTTCCAGGTGGTATTTTTCCGTCTGGATGATCTTTAGGAACAATTCGGGCCAGTCTATTTTCTTGTATTCTATTGACATGGGTATTCATGAATCGTCTTCACTGATTCCCTCAAATAACTATGTTTATCCTCCGTTCTACACATTTTACGAATTTCCATATTCTTTATTCTGTCTCTTAACGAATTTCCGGTTATGCACCTGTATGTGTACAAAATAAACAATATATTTTTCTCAATTATTGACCGATTTTTGTATTCCTTTCTGATATTGGTGGAAAAAATATTAAAATACACAAATAAAGTAGCATTTTGTAATAAATATACTTTGAAATTAATAAAATTTGAGAAAAAAACAGTTATTTTTCATTCACCAGAATGTCGTGTTTAATTAGCTTGTCTTCGCAGTTTTCACTAGCGAAACGCATCGGTAAATTTTCCAATTTCATCGTCACTATCGTATCGTAGCGTATAATGTCTTGTGTATAAAAATCGTTTTCAATATCACTTTTAGACGAATCTCATATTGTAAGGGTGAAAACCATTTTCTCCTATTTATTTTCAGTAACAATTAGTTAAATTTGTGAATATAATTGACAAATTGGAACTTTAGAAACGCCCAGGCTGTGACACAACCCCTCAAAGCGACCGCGAAAAAACACTGGCCCCATCGAAGGGCTATCCTTTAGTCAAAATATATCGACTCTGGTATGACCAAGATGAAAATGAGCCACTCACCCCAATACATGCGGTCCAACAAAAATTACATTTAGCCATAATCTTCAAAAAACAATTGATATGTTTATGCAAGTTGCAGCTCGCGCTATCGCCTTTGCAGACCCTATATTGTGATACGCGAAGCACTTCAGGTAATTGATCGCAGAGCACGATGCAGTACCTTCTAGCGGGTAGCGAGTACCTCCTTCCTACCGGGACCTGGACCTACTTGGCTCACTCCACATATTGCCATTATGCACTCCTACCTTATTATTCAGACCTCACCACGACACGCGCAGCTTAAGGTACATTCACACTGCGCACTGTGCAACAGACATTTAAATTGGTCATTTTCGATCCAATATTCGAACTTTTCAGTTCATTCATGCAACTTTCCATATTTTAAAAAAAAATTACTAATGTTTATATGTAATTTGATTCATTCGCTATTTCTTATTTACTCATACATATCTTAAAACTAGTTACCGTGTTCTTCCGTACAAAGATTAAACACCCAGGGTGACATTACACATCCCTGTTTAACACCTTTAGAGATGCCAAACCACGAATCACACTGCGCACTGTGCAACAGACATTTAAATTGGTCATTTTTGATCCAACATTTCAACCTTCCAGTTCATTCATGCAATTATCCACATTTGTTTTATTTATTTTTTATAGTCAATATACAATTTGAATCATTTGCTAGACATTTTTACTTTACACATACGTATATTAAAACTAGTTACGCTGTTCCTCTGTAAATAAATAAAACACTCCGGATGACATTGCACATCCCTGTTTAACACCTTTATAGATGCCAAACCATAATCCACACTACGCACTGTTCAACAGATATTTGAATTGGTTAATTGCTCTAATATTTCAATCTTTCAGATCGTTCATACAATGATCCATATTTAATTTTGATTATTTATTTAATATAAAAAAAAATACAGATTTGTTTTGTCGACCTCCGTGATGTAATGGACAGCACACTCGGCTAGCGTTCTGGAGGTCCCGGGTTCAATTTCCAGGGGAGAAGGGTCAAATAAATTAAAGTGATTTTTTTCACTCTAATATTTATTTAATCTTACCCTGAACTGGAGGGCTGATTACCTTTCCTTCGTGTGTTAACGATAAAAATAACACTGCGTTTATATGATGCAGTGCCCTTTGCACCATCGGGTACAGAAGATGGTTTGAAGAAATAGCTACAAAAAACAAAAAAAAAATTATTGTTTAATTACGTATTGTTTATGATTGCCAAAATAATTTTATACAATTATTATCTTGCTGATATTTTTCATTGGACTGAATATACATTTTTTTTTTATTAAAATTATTATTGTAAAATACAACTAAAAATAAGTAATTGAATATGACCAGCTTTTACTTTTCTAGTGTATTATTGATCTAAGATATTTAATGTGAATAGCCCTTTACTTTAGACATTGTAATAAGACAAAGATCTTGCTGGACTAAGGAAATGACGGAAAAGTTAATTGTTGAGATTGTGTTAAAGTCGTTTGGTGTTATCTAACCCTATTCATTACGTACTTTATAAACATTCTCTTCCATTTCACCACGTTTGAATGTAAAATATTTTTTTTTACATCTCAGCATAGATTGAGAAGTATATGGAAGTCTGAGCATTTACGGGGCTTACGACCGTCATAGGCTAGTTTAATAAACACGGGAGTCGAACACTGAAAATATATCGTTCCGAACATTTTTAATTTGTTGCCGACGGATGTTAGAGGTCTAAATAAAGTATGGAACAAAGGCAAAATAAAGGAATGGGTGAATGATCAATAGTTAATTTTATGAAAATTGTAAAATGTTTATATTCATAATTTTTCCCTTTTTTTGAGTGTATATTAGGTAAAAATGGTTAAAAACAATAAAAATGTATTAAAGGTGGCTTGGTGGGTCTCTGCAAATATATATATATTTTCAATATGTTTAGAATTGTGATTTAAATAAATATATACAACTTATGTTATGTTAATATTAAATGATTACTTTACATACGTGTAACAAGCCTATGACGGTCGTAAGCCCCGTAAATGACCAGACTTCCATATTATTCTTCATCTGTGTTAAGATATCCAATATTAATTTTAAAAAATTATGGAGATAATCCAGATTTGTGAACAAGTATTCGGACACACTCAAAATGTAGTAAATAAATTAAGTGGTCAAATTATAAGCTAAAATAATAAAAAAAAATACAAGGATATTTCAAGCATTTCTTATGTATGTGATTATTATCCTGGAATCGGATGAAGAGTTTTCCCTCAATGAAAAGCTTCTTTCATTTCACCAAAGATGTCTCTAGCGAAATTCTAGTGAATTCAAGCACTTTGTTTCGAATTTGAACAATATATAAAAGTTCAAAGAATTTGAGTAATTTGGTTGCCAATCATGGGTAGAATTGGTGAATGTAACACGTGTGTAAAGTGATCACTTAAAACCAATCTACGACGGTCGTAAGCCCCGTAAATACCCAGACTTCATTCATCTATGCTGAGGTGTCAAAAAATAATATAAAAATAACTCCTTATTGGAGATAATCCAGTTTTGTGAAGAAGTATTTGGACACACTCAAAATGTTTTACTTAGTAAATACCACTATTTAAAAAAATGTAAGAAGTGGTATATTCTAAATTAAACTTAAACTAAAAATAAAAGAAATAAATAAATAACAGTATTGTTTAATTCAAATTTTGAAAACTAGAAATAATTTCTGAATGCAATGCAAAAGTATCGGTTACCATAATTACAAATTAATTTCATTTTGATTGTGGACGGCCAATGACAATTCTGTCTTCTGTACGTGTTACACACAGGTTAGTAAATTAATTTATGCTTCGTATGCGTAATCTGTGTAAGTACCAAACTTCTCGATATTTCGCTAGAATCAATGAATTAATATTTGACATTAAGCGAACACATAGAATCACGTTTCAATAGAGAATACCAGTATAATCCATGTCACATTAGTGATAAAATGGCTAGAGGAATGAAATTTATTGAAATATTTTATGAGCTATGTACACATTCACGCGCGTAGCACACTTATCTATATTAATATGCACATCGCATAACGTAATATGGATTAATATCATAAATTAATGATACATTACTTTAAAATCTTGAGATATGTGTGTTCAGTTTAAATACAATTCAATTATGATAACATACTTGATTAAAAATTTTAAAAAAAATTGAATCAATTGATATGTACTGGAAATTAAAATATTATTTTATTTATTGAATTGGTATTAAAATTGATTTTACATACAAAAATATTGTATTTTTACACATTGAATGGAAAGTTTTCGAAACTAGTCATGTTTACATTAATAAACTCAAATAGTAGTCTTGACGAATGTTCTGTTTTATATTTAAAATTAAATTTTTCGTCTTCTGGAAAAAGGGTTATTTAAAAGCCAGCAAATTTATAATTAAATGTATTATCAAAATAAAATTTATTTGTTTTAATTTTTTTTAGGGATAATTTTGCATTTTAATCCTGATATTGTACTGCCATTGATTTATTTATTTTACATAAATTTTCACCTACGTTATATCCACATTAACTTTTTTTTGAAAAATTTTCAATTTTAAATTTTTTTGGAAAAAGGTAATTATAATATTTGCATTCTAAAAAAATAACAAATACACATATAATTCAATTTCACACTATTATAAATACAAAAAAAATCAATAAAAAAAATAATTGAAAATATGAGTTTCAGGACAAGTGTGTATATTCATTCATTTTCAGTCAAGATGAATGATTATATAAAAACTGTATAAATGTATTCATACTCGAAGATTTGAGTTTTTTTATTTATTGATATAATATCTTAAAAGCATTTTCGACTTGATTTCCTTAATGACATGTTACCAACTTATTAATATGCTGCATTTTTTTTATGATGCATTTTGACCTCAGTTGCATTTTGATAAAACATATTATACTAGTTTACTGCTTGTCTTACCGATATTATACTACAACAGTATTATTGTGCAAGAGATTTGGAATTACTATTCAGTTTGCGCCACTAAACTTGATCGCATTTAATAAACAATAAACATATTTGAAAGATCACAGAAGTAATGGAAATTCAATATATTATAATTCGATTACTCTGAATTCTCCGCGTCAAGAAACTTTAATTGAAAATTGTAAATCTTCAATGCGAGGCGTAAAATATGACCGTAAAAGGCTCATACAATATTTGCTATCTAAATTCATATGTATTTACAGCCTTTTTAATACTTTTTTTTTGTATATTCATTTTGTTTAAATAGATAAAAACAACGGATGGTAACAGATGGTAACCTTCCCAAAACTTACTATCCTTCACATGGAAAATTCTTTGAAATGAAGGTTTTTTAAAAAAAAAATCAATAAAATATGATATTTAACTTAACCCTACAAAGAAAAGGGATTTTCGTTTGGTTTATTCCTTTCAAGGTACGACGCAGTGTCCTATGCACCATTGGGTGCTGATAAGTGTTAGAAGTCAGAAGAAGATGTGTCGAAACATGGTTTTAAATGTACAGTTTTGCATCAATCAAAAATGCGTGAATGCAGCGATTCTCAAATATTTTTGGCGACGGAACCTTTTTGAAGGTATGAATAATTTACAGAGCCATAAAATAAGCAATATCTGAATTTAAGCTTATAATTTAATTAAAGTTATTTAAAAAAATATATGAAAAATTAGACATATTATGCACTACTGAGTTGTACAACAATATACACAAAATAACACTAAACATGCAAACTAAATTGTTTTATATAATTTATTGAATGTTCGCAGATACATTGTGATATATTTTTTTGAAAATAAAACAAGAACTTTGTTTTTCACAACTTTTATTTTTGGTACTTTTCTCCAACATGAACCTTGTCATCTTCAGGAAATGACATGTACTTGCCTGTCCCTGAAAATGACACGGTTCTTGTCGAAACCGGTTAGAGAAATGTAGGTACCAAAAATAAAAGTGGTTAAAAACATAATTCCCGGTTTATGTCATAACGTTTTAAATGAAATTATTGATGGTAACATTATTGTAAATTTACAATGATGCTACGTGGATTGTAACGGAGAAGCCTTGGCATAGGCTACGCGAAGCACACTTTGAGAGTCCTTCCATTTACGTAATATTTTGCAAGGGAATTTTTATGATGTAAATACAATACTGTCTTTTAATACCCTAATACAAATCCCATTTCCATTTAATCCGTTGTTATGTCGTAGTTACATATTGTTTCGATGTTGAAATTACAAGATCAAACGTTAGGACAAAGAACGGACATTGCAGTCGAATGCAGAACGATTTGTATCCATATTGCATGTCTTGAGAGACCTTTTCATGCAGTTTTCTACACGTCCATGGGTACTAGCTGGAAAGGTCACTTGTCAATTGAATTAGTCCAATGGATAGGCCATTGGTGCACTTGCTAGCTCCAAAACAATTAAAGTTTTTCGGAATTAATACCCTTTGATTTATTTTATGTTCAATATTAAAAGCATTAACTTTGTGGATCATTGTGATATGTTATTTTGAGAAATGAAAAGACTTTGTTTTTTGATCCACTCACATTTTTATTGAAAACCAACTAGTTTCGGTAATAACGTGTTACCCTCTGAAGGATTTATTTAATGACTAAACATACATACATGATATATAAAAGAAACAGTGAACAAATTATTGGGTTTAGATAAAGATTGGGGTGGGGGGAAGTTGTATCTATATATATAAATATACACACACACACACACAAGGAGAGGATTGGAAGGGACAATATATTTCATGATATTATAAATGAAGGATTTCATATATTTATTGAATTTGTGTTTATTTTGTAGAGCTCCATATTAATACTTTAAATATTTCAATGAAACACAGAATCGAGTCTACTGAAGTGTTTATTTTATTTTTAAAAACGTTAAAAAAATCTCTGAATTTTTTTTTACCTTGTTAGGGCAAACTGGTGTCTTTAGTAGACTCGTATCAGTGTTTGATTTTAATATTTGAAAAACATCATGGTGAAAAACATCTCTGAAATATAGGAAAAGAAACGTAGATTGAAAAGTACATATTCAAATTAATCCCTAGATACTCGACTATTTTCTCATCAATTATCATTATTTTTTTCACTTCATCTAGTCTACTGCCCGCCAATGGTTAGAGACAAGTCCCCGTAGCGCTGTTCAGCATGTTGACACTTCGCCGAGATGCGAACTCGGATACCGCGTGTCGGTAGTGTACTAATGTACCACTTCTCCACGGCGCGGGATGAGATCCCGGGATGGATATTATGGTAAATGGGTTCGGTAACAGATGGTGTTACCCGAAGAATGCTGGATGGTAATTTAACACGAGCGTAATGAAATAAAAGGTTTTGTGTTATTCATTCTATAAGACACTGGTAGAATGAATAACACTATTTACCCTATGGGTGATGCATCAACATTATACGTATAGTATTCATATCCTAATTTAATTCTTAGTGCGTATAATCAAGTGTCTGAAAATGTAGTAAAAACAATTATATATTGTAACTAATTTATTGCAGACAGTTGGTAGAATTCCATTCAAAATTTTCGGGTAATGTATCCAAAATTAAACAAAGTTATTGGATTGAATTCTGTTTTTAGTTAAATATTTACATTTCGCCCACTCCTTTCAACAACGTAATATATCAAAAAACGTAAATTTTCAGTTGTGCATGTTTTCGGAATGCCCAAAAATTGTACTTAATGCCAGCAAAAGTTGCATTAAAACATAATATTTACCCGCTACAGGACAAAAAGTATTGATTTTGAATTTTGAAGAAAAGGTATTGTTTAATTTTTTTGTTAAACGTACTAAATATTTTTTAAATGGAGAAAAAACAGTCAGGTTTTACCTTAAAAGATCTGTTGCACAGTAAAAAGTTCAGTAAGTGGCCTGATATTTATTTTTAATACATTTCATTATATTTTTAAACGTAAAAACGATCTCCTGAAAAATCCAGTTTTTTGATTTAGGACGTTGTTAAAAGGAGTGAGCGATATGTATATATATTGTGACACGTTTCGTCTTAGCAAGACATTATCAAACATAGTTTGTCAATTGGTTAATAAACTAAAAATTAAAATGTTATTCCAGGCTCATTGTTGTATCACCCGTAAGGTGAACAATACAGTGTCTAGTTTTTGAGGCATATGAAAGTCTGAGTATTTACAGGGCTTATGAACCGTCACAGGCTGGTTGAGTTATCACAGGCTGGTTGAGTTATCACGGTTATATACTGTAACATTCACCAGTTCTAACCCATGGATTGATAACAACTAGGCATGTTTTAGTTCACCTTACGGGTGATACAACAATGACCTTACTTAATTGTTAGTTTAGTAACAAAGGTTGATTGAAAACTATTTGATGGCCTTTAAGACGAAGGTATGCAAATATGCATTTCGTACTGAACTATTTTACATACTGCAAGGTTTTTATTTGGGATGTTTTTATGCAGCTTATTATTTGACCAGGTGTAAGGTACATGAATGTAAAATTATTTCGAGAAATAAAAATACTTTGTTTTCTGATCCACTCACATTTTTATTTTTCCAACTAGTTTCGGCAACAACCTGTTGCCCTCTTCAGGGTTACATTTATAACTGTAACCCTGAAGAGGGCAACAGGTTGTTGCCGAAACTAGTTGGAAAAATAAAAATGTGAGTGGATCAGAAAACAAAGTATTTTTATTTCTCGAAATAATTTATCAAGATGATCCACAAAGTTAATGCTTTCAATATTCAAAACATACATGAATGTACATAAAATAATATGTTAAAATTATAAATTAATAACTGCATAAAAAATAAGCATATTTTCAGGCGTTTGTATGTAACCCAGTATGTAAAACAATCCGGTTAGAATTTTGCATATAATCAAATAAAATGGTCTCTGATAAATGAAAGCTTTCCCAATCCTAAAATGATAGCTATTGTGAACTCATATGTACAGTATCATGATATTGATGATATGTGTAGGACATCCAATGATTTGAGCATTATGGTTTGAATATTGAATGTTACACGTGTGTAAAGTGATCACCTAACCAGCCTATGACATCGCACAAGCCCTGTAAATACCTAGACTTCCATATTCTTCTGCATCCATGAGGAGATGCCAAAAACGTATAAGAAATTTAATTTAGCCACGGACAAATGGCGTGACATTAAGGCTGCACCAGATCTCGTCCCGAGCGCTGCGGGGAGCGGCGCATTAGATCAGTTTGTACTGAGTACCTACTTAGGGATAGTGTGCATGCTCTCTACCTCGGTGCGCGAGTACTCTCCAAACAGGGGTGTACTTAAACCAATATCTAAAAAAAATAAAAATAAAATTGTTAATTCCCTAACGTCTAGGTAATTCTATCTTTATATATACCTAAATACGCCATACTGATAGTATTATACGAAAATGGCGCCATATCAATCAATGCAAGTTTATTATTATTATTTATATAACTCTTATCTGCAACCGATGGTGCATAGGGCACTGCATCATATAAACGCAGTGTTATCTCGATCCGCATGAAGGAAAAGTGATCAGCCCTCCGCTTCAGGTACCAGTCCATAGTAATATAAATAAAAATACTTTTATTTATTTGACCCCTCCCTGGAAATCGAACCCGGGACCATCAGCATAGTAGCCGAGCGAGCTGACCATTATACTACGGAGGTGGACATTCTATCTGGTTACGGCTAATGCAACACCCTTATCATGTTCCTTTTTAGGTTCCAACAAATTAAAACATGTGACAGTAAAACAACTATATGCAAAAAAAACCCTTACATGTGCATTTAAGGCCTAGATCTTGGGCGTTCAAATCACAACGCGCTTGGAGGGCGGGACGTGTGTTCACGCTCGTTTTTATATATATGTATGTATATATATATATATATATATATATATATATATATATATATATATATATATATATATATATATATATATATATATATATATATATATATATATATATATATATATATATATATATATATATATATATATATATATATATATATATATATATATATATATATATATATATATATATATATATATATATATATATATATATATATATATATATATATATATATATATATATATATATATATATATATATATATATATATATATATATATATAAATAAAAATCATAAACTAAGGATTTTTATGGAGTGTGTGGGAGTTTTTAGTGAAGTATTTTAATGTTTTTTATTTAAAATAAACCCTGATGATGACAAGGTATTGTCGAAACCGGTAGGTTAAATTGAACTAGTAAAAAAAGTGGTGAAAACAAAGTTAATTAATTTTATAAAGATATTATAAAACGTGCCACAGAGTATCTGCGGAAAACATTCAAGAAATAATTAATGAATAAGGAATAAAAACATTCAGTTTACTGGATTTTAGAGCAATTGTATTTTTATATAACGACTTAATAATATCATATATACGAGTATCAGATGAGGGCACAATATTGTAATTCCCGATTATGTATGTAAAGAAAATAAAAAATAAAAGAATAAGGAGAAATAGGTAGTAAATTAATACGTGTTCTCACTGGGTCGCTTCCGACAGCCGTCCGACGTCGTGCGGACCTGCGCGCCGCAGCCTAGAACATAAAATACTCTAATGGTGTTCTCGGTACGGACGAAGGTCGTGACTGCAGTGGTCGGACGGGCGGCACGCGAGCGGCGCGAGCCCAGCCCGACAGAAAGCCAAAGTGGAAGCGAGCCGTAACTGCATATATAAATTTTTTATAAAATTAAAATATTACTTTGTTTTAAAATCACTATAAATTTATGGTGATTTTAAAACAAAGTTATATTTTAATTATGTAAAAGAAAATCACAATATTTTTAATATTTTATTATTAATGTTTTCAAGTAAGTATGTAAAATTAGAATGGAGATTATTGCAGTTGAAAAACGACTATTCTAATCGATGTTGATGATGTATAGAAAAAAATAATTTTGTAATATTTTTTTGGGTGAATACTGTATGTATGTAATATACAGTAAAACCTATTATAAATTAATTTAATATACCCATTATTAATTAAGTTAAACTTGGTAAATACCACTTTTTCTTAAAATCTATTGTGACCCGTGTTTCGATGCCTTCCGCGTTATTTTCAAATAACCTTTTAAAGGGTGTTTAAAAATTAATTTAAAAATGGATAGATTACCACAAAGCGACTGCCGAATCCATTAATAACCTTTTTTTCGATCAAAACTAAACATAACAGTATTATTTTTGCGCGTTTTAAATTAATAAACCTAATGATGGGTAAATAAAAGGGTCTCTGCTGGAAAACAGCTTTCTAATTTCAATCATAGATGGATGTTGTGAAATCAATCTTTTAACCTTTTGATATTGACAATTTATGTATGACTTTAAAACAAATGAGTAGTTGTCAATCATGAGTAGAATGGTGAATGTTGAACGTGTACAAGGTTATTACTTTACCGGGCTATAACAGGTTGTAAGCCCTGTAAATACCCAGACCTCCATACTCTTCTTCATTGATATCATAAATGAATATACTTATATAAATTCAATAGGTTTACAATTTATTTAATAAAATCAAGATTCTATCAAAAAGATCATTTTTTTTAATCAGACGTACGAATATTTATATATACATTTTTTACCATACATATTACAAATTACTATTTATATTCGAAAAATACCTGTCGATGAAAACATAGTTTTCGAAACTAGTCGTGCGAATTGAAATAAAACTTAATATAAGTGATTATTTTTTAAAATAAATAAATATGTTTTTTTTATATAAAAACTACCTTTTTTGTACCAATTTTTTTTCGTGATCTCCTGTTGACGAAAACGTAGTTTTTGAAATTAGTCGCGTGAAATAAAATAAAACTCAATCAGTGGTCTAACTCAAGTATTTAATTTAAAAAAAATAAATACTTCATATGTATTTAAAATAATATTTTTTAAAATATTCGTCGGGTATGTATGAAGAGATGACTTTTTTATTTTATTTTTTTTATTCATTTAATAGGTATATTTACATTTTTATTTATAACATAATAACATTTGAATCATTTATACATATGGAGAATTTTTATATTTCGATTCGCTGTGCCTCTCCATAAAAGAGTCTGTGCTCTTGTGCTTGGAAAGGGACTTACACTCGTGGTTTAATGTTAAATAATAAAAGATATAATAGTTTTTTTTTTAATATTTTTTTAAAGATTTAAATGTATAGAGCTTTAATTTTTTCTTAAGGATTTTTATATCATGTATTTTTTTTATTTCTTTAGGGAGTTTATTGAAATGTTTGATTGCCAAATATTTGAAGTTTTGTTGAAATTGCTTGGTTTTGCATTTTGGAGTAGAAAAATCGTTTGAAAATCTCGATGATACATTTTTTGTTAGATTTAAATAGTTGTCACCCTTTAGTATTTGAAAAACTGCGGTTTTTTTATAAATGGATTCTATATTTGGGACTTGAAATTTTTTAAATAATAATTTTGTTGGAAATATTTTTTTTTTTTCAAGATGACTTTAATTATGGTTTTCTGTACTATTTTCAGTATGTTGTTGTATGAGCCTCCCCATGCAATAATGCCATACTGTAGTAGTGAGTGTACGATAGCATAGTAAACTCTTTTTAGGTTGTCGATGGTTAGTATGTTTCGGATTCTAATGAATATATATATGCATTTTCTTATTCGAATGAAAGTGGAAGAGGCGAATAATATTTGCAAAGACGGGGTAGTATGGCGTTCTATTCTCTCTGCCTACCCCTGCGGAGAAGGGGCGTGATGATTAGTTAGTTAGTTATATATTTTAATTTATTCCATTGTTTAACTGACTAACATTTGTATTAGGAGTATCAATAGTTCATAATTCATGTAATTATACAATGAAAATTAATATATTCCAATTAACGAATTCCATATTAAACTACCGTTATTAATAACTTTGTCATTATCAACATTAGTAGCTGAATAACTTTCTAGAAAGATCCATATTAGTACCATAGATTGCATTATTACACGTGCATATCAACATTTCCATGTGTGTGGGTGCAACTCACCTATCAAATTTACTTATGTGTATGCGGACTTTATTAAACACATCGCTCACTCCTTTCAAGAACGTCATAAATCAAAAAACTTGATTTTTCAGGAGAACGTTTTTAAAGCTTAAAAATATAACACAATGTATTGAAAATAAATATCAAGCCACTTATTGAACTTTTTACTGTGTAACACATGGGTCGGCAACCTGCGGCCCGCGAGACATCTTGGTGCGGCCCGCGAGATTCTCGCCGCAACGCACATGACGGACGATATTATACACAATTGAGTGAAAGGAAGTGAGAAAGGGAGCGAAGGGAATCTCATTGATTTTATTAAATACAATAACTGTCGTTAAAATATACACTTAGCGTTTTAAATAAATAATAAATAAATATTGTATGTATACCTACTGCAAGTGCGGCCCGCACTGATCCCCATGAAAAATATTTGGCCCTTTTACAACAAAAGGTTGCCAACCCATGGTGTAACAGATCATTTTAGGTAAAACCTGGATGTTTTTTCTCCATTTGAAAAATATTTAGTATTTATAAAAAAATAATTAAACAATACCTTTTCTTCAAAATGCAAAAACAACATTTTGTAGCCCTGTAGCGGGTAAATATTAAGTTAAAAATATGCCTCTTTTGCTGGGATATAGTACATTTTCTGGACATTCCGAAAACATGCAAAACTCAAAATTGACGATTTTTGATTTATGACGTTCTTGAAAGGAGTGAGCGACATAATCTCCTCATTTTCACATTCCATATTCGTTGAAAATCTGCCAAGAAACGGATTCATGAAAATGTGTTTGACAATTATTTTGTTCCCATTATGTGTCGAATGAATGGTCTGTTTTTCTTGTGGGGTGCCTTGATTTTATCTTTATTTGAATATCGGGTATATTTCATTATTTGTAGACTTGTTTACGTACGAATATCGCTGTGTTACAATTAAATTTTGCATTTGCGGTATGCTCCCACGTTTAACCCTTTTGCCACTAGATACAATTGAACATAAATATTTATGTTTTTATTACAGCAAACCCCTCTACAACGTTGACATAGGTACCCCTTTATCTTAGGGAGTTTTACTAGGGGTTAATGTTTTAAATTGTATTTTTACATATTAAATAGTGGAAATTACTGTAATGAGTCCTTTAAAATCAAAATACAATTTAAAAACATTAACATCCCTAGTCCGCCTCCGTAGTGTAATGGTCAGCACGCTCGGCTACCGTTCTGGAGGTCCTGGGTTCGATTCCCAGGAGGGGTCAAATAAATACAAGTGATTTTTGCACTGTAATATTTTTTCAATATTACTTAAGACTGGTACCTGATTAATTAATTTAATTTGAGCGAATTTAAGTAATCTCAATAAAATTATATCAAATCACGGTTATCAACTCCTGCCTTGATTTATATATAACATAACAATTTGTATAGCCTCCCACCAGTCTGATGATGTCGGTAACGACGAAACCCGGTCGCTGGTCAAATAAAAATAAAGTGGAAAAGCTAAAAATATTGGTTTTAATCCAATAATATATTAAAAATGCAATTCCATCACGAAGTGTCAGTGGATAATATAAATCGATTAAAAAGTACTCTTTTGTACTTCTTCTTTCTGGCTCCATCTCAACTTATCGTCTTTGTAGCCTGTCGGGTCAGCTCTCCTCATCCTCAGGTTGTAGGTCATTCTATCACGGACAACGTCACCTAGGTCATGCCTGCAAATTATGTTTTCTCTCTGCAGCATCCATGAATTCTTTGGTCATCCTCAAGATGTGTTTTGAGGAAGATATAAAAACGATAGCAAATATAAATTTGTTACTTTTTTATTATTTAAACAAAAAATAACATTAAAAAAATATATTTCCAGATTCACACAGATCATTGAACTTATACTAATGATTATTTTATGTACCAAGAGTCTAATTAATCTTCTATCTTGCTTAATATCTAAAAGTTGGTAAGTTCCAATTTTTATTACTTATTTCTATCTCTGTAAAATATAATAAAATAACATATACATAGTTGTTTCCACACTAATTTTATTTGATAAATGACGGGTTTTGTCGTTACCGACATATTTATATTAAATACACTTTAAAGCAGGGTTAATAATCATGATTTCATTTCATTTTTGTGACAAAATGAATTTAAATTTAATAAATTTATATTCTTTTTTGACATCTCATCAAATATGAAGAAGAATATGGAAGTCTCGGCATTTACGGGGCTGACGACCGTCATAGGTTGCTTTAAGTGCTTACTTTACACACGTGTAACATTCACCAATTCTACCCGTTTTTGACAACCACACTACTCAAATTCTTGGAAGTTCTATATATATGAACCAATTTTGTAACATTGTTCTTGAATCACTAGAACTTTACTACAGACATCTATTGGTGAGATGAAAAGAAGCTTTTTATTGAGCAGAAACTCTTTATTAGTATGTGAGGTCTGAATCCTGGATTATAATCACACACATAAAAAACGCCAGAAAATATCATTTTAATTTTTGTTATATGAAAATAACTCCTGTAAATGCAGATAATCCAGATTTTGTGAACACGTATTTGGACACACTCAAAATGTTGTGAATAAATTATCTGGTCAAATTATAAGCTTAAATACTAAAAATGGAAATGAAAGTGTTAAAAGCACAAAAAAGTGGTTAAAAACAAAGCTTGTAGATTTTTTTTCATCTGCAAAACGGACTTGCACATTTCTGACCGACACCAACGATCAGTTCATCAAATATGTGTGTTACATCTTGATCAGGTGCAACAATTAATCATTTATGTAAGCACCTGTATTTCAGACATGGATGGTTTCTACGAGTAGGTACTTACTTTAAAAAAGATGATAAATTGATGTCTCAATCAAAATCGAAACAATGTGGTGTTGAGAAATGTTTTATCGTTGCGTATGTAGTTGTAAAAGGTTACCATCTGTATATACCAGCTTAATAAAAAATAAAAGTAGAACTTTGTTTTTAACCACTTTTATTATTGGTACTTTTCTCCAACTGGTTACATAAATAACCTTGTCATCTTCAGAGATAGATATGTACTTGTCTATTACATATCAAAAGTACCTACACGTCTATCCCTGAAGATAACAAGGTTCTAGTCGAAACCGGTTCGGGAAAAGTACTGAAAATAAAATTTGTTAAAATTTTATTTTATTTAGTAAAATAATTAAGATTTTTTAAAATCATTTGTACAAACTTAGCAAGCACTAAATATATCATACTTAATTTTTAAATAGAGGTATGATTTTAAGAAATTAATGTCTATGTTTCTATGTACATCATTATTTTTTTTATTTATCTCCCATTCAAAAAATACTTGATATACCATATATTCAGTATATGGATGTTCAATAATGGGTAGAATAGTGAACATTACACAAGTGTATAACGTGATTGCTTAATCCAGCCAAATACTAGGTCGTAAGGGAATGCTTAGATTTTCATATTCTTTCACAAAAAAAGGAAGAATGATATATGTTTTATAAAAATGGCATACCTTTAAATTGACCTCATCCGTGGGGTGAATTATCCGGTGTCCGATAAACATAGTAAATAATATTGATATTGTTTAAAAAATAGTCATTGTAGCATTCGCTAATTTCATTAATTGTTTCGCCAGTCACTTTGTAGTACGGAATATTTTACTTAAATAATACTTCTATTTCTTAAAATCGATTGTGACACGTGTTTCGATGCATTCTGCATCATATTAAAAAAATACGGTGTTTGAAAATGATGCGGAATGCATCGAAACATTTTCACATACAGATTTAAAGAAATAGTGGTATTTACTGAGTAAAACTTAAAATAAAGTAAAAAGTAAAAGTAGCTTTCGCTGTCAGGCTTTATTTGCTAAAATTGAAAATAAAAATAAATGAAAAGTTTTGAGTGCCGTAGAACGGGGCTACTTGAACTTTGATGTGTTATTTGAGCCTAGTACAAAAAATAATTAAATCTGTATTTGGTGCACAATAATGAACGTATCGACATGATTCATTGTTTCCCTGACACTTATTGCCATGATAATTCGATCGATACCACGATCTAATTTTTTTTTTGTACTCGACTCAAGTAACACATCAAAGTTCAAGTAGCCTCGTTCTACGGTAATTTAAAAAATGTGCGGGTTGCTTGAGTCAAAATTTCTCGGTTCGAACCCACTCTACCACAATTTTATACCTATTTCTAATAATGACCAACTTAGGCTCATAGAAAAAGTATGAAATTGAAGTCTTTTGTAAATAATACAATAAAAACAAAAATACTTTTTTTTTTATAAATAAATTTAAAAAATATATTTTAGTAAACATATTATATACTCACTGGCTTAAAGGGTTAGAGACGGGAATGTATTTTGCCATCACTACGATAGTACGAGATAATCGTTTTCCACTAATTTGCACAATTTTCAGCTCAATGGTGAAATAATCGAACCGCTCTGATCAGATAGCAGTGCGCACACTGTGAGCATATTGGGAAACGCTGGAGAATTTTCTTTGTCCACTGTTAAGGGACTTCTCTATTTGGATCTCTTTCTTCCGACAAACCCACGTATCTCGGTTCCTTTGTGTAATATGTGTAACGCGCCAATTGCATGGGTGCTTTGCGGAGTTTAATTCTCTTGTCGCGTTTCTAGATATGGGAGATTTTTCATTTATAAAACATGAGTTCATATTAAGTCTATGAGTCAAAACGGTAGGTATCATACTTCTTTGGTTATGGTTATGAAATATAACGCTACGTTGGTCAACATATTAGGAATATAGGATAACCAACTATACTGAACTCTCTTTAATACGATTTTAAAATAACACGGTGCAACAAAGAGAAGTTCATTTAAGAATCAAAGCACAAAACATCATCGATTATCGAACTGCTAAGCAAATGTGTTTTTAGTTCGGTGGTACTGGTGGAAGAGCATTCTATTCTATATCATCTCATCATTTAACCCTTATCCGAATCCAATGGTGCATAGGGCACTGCATCGCATAGAAGCTGTGTTATGTAGATCTTAAGATATATGAAGAAAATGTAATTTAATACAGTCATATGCTGTTGGTACAGGGTAAAATTAAATAAATAGTCGAGTGAAGATATCACTAATATTTATTTGATCCTCCCCTGACAATCGAAGCCGGGACCTTTAGTACGATTGACAAACGCGCTGACCACTACACTACGGAGGCGGACAGGTACCATTCTACATATGAATGTATATTCTTATCTGCATCTTACATTACATTCTTCGTTCCATCAACATTTATGTTTTCGCGCATCAAAATATCGTAAAAACTTAAATAAATAACGTTTAAAACTTATCGTATGCACGAATGTTTTGTAGTTATTGAATGTCGAACCTTTTTTTATTTTTTACTTACATTTGTCTTCGTTACGCCATCCACATACCAATCTTTTGAATGTTTCTTTCACTTATGAGCTCCTGGTACAATATTTCAAATATTCATCTCTTTTCCGAATATCTTTCTCTATAAATTTCCTTTTGTCTTACAGAAAACTATATCAGCCTCCCACGTTTCATTATTTGGTTCCTCAACAATTATATTTTCACAAAATATACTTTTATAAATAAATGTCACTTTACTTATTGAGAGTTAAATCATTTTTCCTCTTTTTACATATATTTATTTGATTTCATTTAGCAGTCCATATACTTACCAAAGCTTTCTGTGACTCATGAACTCCTGGTACAAAAATTCACTTATTTATGTCTTTTCCTTGTACCTACTGTTCTTTGTTAGTTCCCTTTTGTCTTCATTTGGATACCGGAAGCTAGTACAGTTCGTAATCTGATACTAAAACAACCTCTTACGGATTTCCTTTATATTATTACTGTCTATATCTACAATACTCTTATCTATCCTCATTACCCATATAGAAAATTATGTATGCTTCAGGTCATGCTTTATGTAGCGTATTATTATCTCATTAACTTTGATATTCCGTACGACGGAAAGTGGGTTCAGTATGCAAAATAATTTGATCTGATTATTTTCATAATTTTGTGATCAAATTCCTTGAGAGGTTGGCCGAGGTCAGTGGAAATTCCTAAACACATCAGGCGTTCATATTTTTAACAACATATTAACATATACACTCGGATAGAAATTTATACTCCATTGCGTATAAAAAATAGGATTAGTACTTTGCGATCCCCAGCAAAAATGTGGCAACTGCTAAATAAATAAACATATAACATAAAAACTTAAACAACTTTGTTTTAACCACTTTTTTATTTTAAGTACACTTTAACCTACCGGTTTCTTAGTTGTTACTTGGAGTTAACTATATTTATGATTTTATATTTATTTATATTTATATTTGGGGTTTGTTATGGCATTTAGGATTTTTTGCGGATTGGGTGGAAGTTTTTGGTAAGGGAATGAAATTAATTATGAGTATTTTAATGTTTTAGAATTTAATAAACCCTGATAAAGACGAGGTTCTTGTCAAAACCGGTAGGTTAAAGTGTACTTATAATAAAAAGTGGTTAAAACAAAGTTGTTTAATTTTATAAAGTTTATAAAATGTGCCCCGAAGAATTCCCAAATTAAAGAAAATATAACATATAATTTATATTTGAACCACTAACTTTGTGATTTTCAATTTTATAATTAATATTTAACTTTTTTTTCAAATCACTTTAAATATTTTATTTTAACTTAATTATAATGTCTACCGGTTTCGAAGCTAACCGTTTCTTTATCCAGACTATTAAGTATTTATCAGTCTTGATAGAGAAGCGGTTAGCTTTGAAACCGGTTGACATTATAATTAAGTTATAATAAAAAAATATTCTGATTTAAAAACTAATTTTCATTTTTAATATAAACATTTAAAACATAAATGTTTTATTTTATTTATTTAATTTGATCTACATGTACAGAAAATAAAATAAGTACATTGGTTGGCTTATTGCTGAAAAGCAATATCTTCCAACCAACCAAAATAATTCAACAAAGCTAAAAAAGAATTTTATAAGTCTAAGTACTTACTTTAAAGTCTTATTTTTAAGTATGTAAATTAAATCATAAATAATTTTATAGCTAATGCTTACACGATAGTTTAGTTTTATTAATGATATGTAAGTACAAAATGTGTTGGTACAAAAAAGTCTTTTGGAGATTCTACATTTTTAATGAGAATGGAATATTATTAATTCAAGTAGATTGCCATATAATTTTATATGTATGAATAAATATATGTATTTTTAATGGAACAATGGCTTGACTAATGTGGGGGTGTAACCATAGAAAATCATATGTCTTAATTTTACCATGAATTTAATGGGATATTGGTATATTTTGCCAGTATATGTATATAAACATTATATAGGTACACATGGATGTTTACTTATAAATAAATGATTTAAAATACAAACATATATCAATATTTAATTGAAAGGTTATCAATATTTGATTTCTTAGCTAAATTAAGAAAGGTGTGTTGAAAAATTGAGATGGTTCAACCATGTGAATCGAATGAGTGAAGAAAACGTAGTAAAACAAATTTATGAGGCAAATGTGGTAAGTAATTGAAGCCCAATGAGAAAAAGTCCTAGAAAATTTTGGCATGATCAATTATTTCAAATACTTGAAAGTGGTCAGGTCAGGAGTTGGAATAATCGGCGTGTATGTTGAGCAGATTCATAAATGTGGAAAAGGCATGAATTGTTTGCAAAGACAGATTGGTGTAGCGTTCTATTCATTCTGCCTTACCTATGTTAGTACGTTAGTTACATTTATCGGAGGAACTGCATTTTATATAATAAAATAACAACTATGTAATTTTTTCCACATGAATTAATAAAATTCGCATGGAAAAAAATTGATAATTGTTATTTTATTCTATTATCTTAAACAAATATAATAAATAAATATAATAAATTCAATTTCCTCTCGTTTTAACTTTTGAAATGATTTTTAAAATATTTAAAAAAAATTTTTTAATTAAAATTATATCAAATTGTGGGAGAGATGGTAAGATCCCAGAAATGTCATATAATAGTGCTTTAAGTAAATAAAACTAACTTACTTACAGGGGTAGGCAGAAAAAATAGAACGCCACACTAATCTGTCTTTGCTAACCACATTTATGCATATCTTCATACATGCCTGCCGATTATTCCGACTTTTTACCTGACCACAAGTATTTGACATTTGAAGCATTTCGAGAATACCTCTTCCATTTTAAAATAAGAAAAAACTCTACTTGTAAATGTGATGAGACCTGAAAACAAGATGTCTCTCATTTAGTGTGGGTATGTCCAATTTTCGAAAACGAAAGACTTAAATTGGAGACAAAATGTGCAAAAGAAGGTATTCAGGTAGATATTCAGTTGACAAAAAATTGATGAGGCAATAGGACATAAGGATCTATCGAATTTAGTGGTGTCTTATTTAGAAAATATGACAAGATGAATAAGATAATAAGTATGGTAAATTTGCTACCCGTAACCATTAAAAATTCCAGTATTCCAGTAGTGATCATGTCTTTAAGAACAGTGTCCGTTGATGGTTGCTTCTCGTTGGAAGGGATTAGGTAGAAAGTGAAATAATTATAGTCCAGGTGTAATTATTTTATTATAAACCCTTTATATTGTAAATTGCTATTGTATTTATTGTTTGTAATGTATATAATCCAATAATTAAAATAAACAAATAATAATAAACACAAAAATTGTATTAATATGTAAATATTTCGGCTCAACACAGGTCATGCCTAAAGAGCCGTAATACATATAGTTAAAAAAATATGTATCTCTGAAATAAATAAATAAAAAACTATATAAGCTATGTGAAAAATCTTGATTGATATAATATAGTAAATCCATTGTGTTTATTGTATTGTTGTATCTTTTGTAATGCTTAATAGGATCAATATTAATTAATTATGAAATATACATATTTACTATCATTTTTAAAATATACAAACTAAATTTGCTATAAATCTTTGTACGTAATAGGTAAGGAGAATTTTCTAAGGCAACTAATAAAAATATTAAAAAAATATTGGACATATAACTTTCAATAAGGGTATGTGTTGGTAGATACAGGATTAATACTTGTTTGCGACTCAAATACCATTTGAGTATTAGTCGGACCAACAAGAGATTCTGCACGACTTTGCAATTGATGCAACATAGAAGAGCTTTCTACAATTATACAATTCTGCAAGTGTCTAACATTCCATCGCTTCATTTCTCTTCTCTCGCCCACTCCTCTCAAGTTTACGTAAACACGAATATCGTCGGCAACACTAATATTGTCTTTTTTATATTATCCACTGACACTTCGTGATGGAATTGCATTTTAAATTTATTATTAGATTAAAACCAATATTTTTAGCTTTTCCACTTTTTTTTATTTGACCAGCGACCGGGTTTTGTCGTTACCGACATCATCAGACCAGTCTGATGATGTCGGTAACGACGAAACCCGGTCGCTGGTCAAATAAAAAAAGTGGAGAAGCTAAAAATATTGGTTTTAATCTAATAATAAATTACTAATATTGTTTCAAAGTGTGTTTTAACATCAATATTATTTTTTAACATCTCATCAAAGATGAAGAATAATACGGAAGTCTGGGCATTTACGGGGCTGACGACCGTCATAGGCTGATTTAAATGATCACTTTACACACGTATAATATTCACCAATTCAACCCATTATTGACAATCACACTACTCAAATTCTTGGATGTTCTATATATATATATATATATTAACAAATTTAGAAACGTTGTTCTTGAATCACAAGAACTTCACTAGATACATCGATTGGTGAGATGAAAAGAAGCTTTTAATTGAGCAAAAACTCATTTATTGACTTGGCGTTTAATTTGTAGAACTCCATTTTAATTTATGTATTAATTTTAAATCAAACACAGATTTTTTGAGTCTACTAAGTTGTATTTTATTAACAAAAAACACATAAAAAATTATATTGTGACAATTGTTTCGCCTTGTTAGGGCATTATCAAACGAATGTTTGACATTCGTTTGATAATGCCCTAACAAGGCGAAACAATTGTCACAATATAATTTTTTATGTGTTTTTTGTTAATAAAATACAACTTAGTAGACTCAAAAAATCTGTGTTTGATTTAAAATTAATACATAGAGCAAAAACTCTTTTATTAGTATGTGAGGTCCGAGTTCTGGATTATAATCACAAACATGAGAAACGACACAAAATACCATTTTCATTTTTATTATTTGTGCTAATTATTTGATAACATAAACCAGCCTGTGACGGTTGTCAGCCCCGTAAATGCCCAGACTTGCACATTCTTCTTCATATTTGATGAGATGTCAAAAAAAAAAATTTGTTCGAATGGAAGCTAAAAGTTACTTTATCGGACCTTGGAATAAGGCGTGAACTTTCAGAGTGTACATTTTTATTTACATATACAGAAATAAGTAGTGGAAATAGAATAGGAAGTAGTATTATTCACAACCTCAAAAGCGTCGTTCAACATAAACCAAACCAGCACTTCATCTCGAACATTCCGCATTAAGTGGACCTGAAGACATTTCCTATCGAAACAGCTTTTCAGCGCCTGATCGAACTGTCAAATAAAGCACAACGGAGCACGAAGAACCAACAAAGGGTCCGACGAATACCTTCTCATCTGGTCATCTACCTACTGCCTACATGCAAGCTATAATGTGCCTGGGTAATATATTGATATGAAGACAGTGTAAAATGTATTGTTATGTGGGCTAGGTTAAGTTATTAGCGGGAGAAAGGAGTTCAGACCCGGTGTTGGTAATGCGATGACCAGCTTCTAGAAACATATCGCTCACTCCTTTTAACAACGTCATATATATCAAAAATTGACAATTTTCAGTTGTTTCAGAATGCCCAGAAAATGTTTTGTAGCGTAAAACCCTGTAGCGGGTAAATATTTTACTTAATATTTACCCGCTACAGGGCAGAAAGTGATGTGTTTGCATTTTAAAGAAAAGGTATTTTTTTATTTTTTGTTAAATGTACTAAATGTACTAACATCGATATATATATATATATATATATATATATATATATATATATATATATATATATATATATATATATATATATATATATATATATATATATACATATATATATATATATATATATATATATATATATATATATATATATATATATATATATATATATATATATATATATATATATATATATATATATATATATATATATATATATATATATATATATATATATATATTTATATATATATATTTATATATATATATATATATATATATATGTATATATATATATATATATATATATATATATATATATATATATATATATATATATATATATATATATATATATATGTATATATATATATATATATATATATATATATATAAATATATATATATATATATATATATATATATATATATATATATATATATATATATATATATATATATATATATATATATATATATATATATATATATATATATATATATATATATATATATATATATATATATATATATATATATATATATATATATATATATATATATATATATATATATATATATATATATATATATATATATATATATATATATATATATATATATATATATATATATATATATATATATATATATATATATATATATATATATATATATATATATATATATATATATATATATATATATATATATATATATATATATAAATAAATATATATATATATATATATATATATATATATATATATATATATATATATATATATATATATATATATTTATTTATACATATTTATTTATACATATATATTTATATATACATACATATATTTGTTGAATTCTAGACGTGGAGATTCACATACCCTTTGGTTTTTTTTATCTAAACCCTCAATATAAAACCAATCATAAAATATAAACGAGCGGGCAAACTAATAATGCTTTGGTTGAAATACCAAATAATATCTTTAAAAAAACATCGATGTTTTGTAAAATATAAATACCATCTATGTTAGTTCAATCTTAATAGATTCATTTACATAAATTGATTTGGCAGTCACTTTAAGGTAACAATTATCCATTTTTAATAAGTTTTGCTTAGTTATAAAATGTTAAGTGGTATTTACCAAGCAAAACTTAAATTAAAAATGAAATGATTTACGATTAGTTTAAAGGGTAAATCCAGTTCCTAGGTGGCAGAAAGTAACGCCCCCCCTATGTATGCCACTGGATACCAATGTTTTTAAACTGCGAGCGGTAATGGTAACTAGTAATTGCAGCACAATAAAGATATTGTTTTGATTTATCTATTGAAAGTGAGCGCTGGACGGATCCGATCTGGATACATTATAGTCATATAATTGATTGTTTCACGCAAAATAATCGGCCCACCGACCTTGTGCTAGGAAAATTATCACGAGGGGCGTTCTAAAAGATCTTATAATCTTATACAACCGACAAAAAAAATAAACTTTTAGAAATATCGTAAGAAGATATATCAAATAATATGAGGTCTGGTATTGATTACACACTATTTGTATTGACCGCATGGTAATATAATGCGATAAAGTGAATTCAACTTATTTATAAATTAACAAGAAAAACCTAATTAAATAAAAGGTATGGAAAAACAAATGAAAACAAAAAGAGTGTGTTCAAATGCTGTGTTCAATATGTGGATTATCACTATATAACAAAAATAAAGTCATTATTAAAAAAAAAAAATGTTCGGAGATTATTGAATTCACTCACAAAGATTGAGATTTTTTAAAGGTGGTGTGGAAATGTGGAGCGAATGGAAAACGATAGAATGAAAAGTCATTCTCTCGTATATAGGAAGTTAATTTTACAAATGTGAACGGAAAAATACAAGGAGAATGCCCAAAAAATCTAAACCCAAGCAATACCTAAAATCTGGTGTTGTCAAAAAGTTTGTAAGTCTCTAGAGATGTATGGATTTGAAGGAAGCTTATGGATGTGAATCTAAATACTTTTTCACAAATCTAAGCTTTCTCTAATTACAAGTTATTTAGACTTTTTGACATGGCAGAACGGTGAATATTACACACGTGCAAAGTGATCATTTCACCAGCCTATGGGCGTTGGTGCTCTACACGGTATTTTACCGTCCTGCACTTCAGTTTGCGTGATAAAACGTGATTAGCTTGTGCTTTTGTCCATCTTTCTTCGGATCGGTGCTCTTGATCTGTGCGTGAACACGTGCGCAAATTCAATCACGCATAACTGTCGTAGTCGCTTTTATTTTTCAAAACCGGACTGCCTGAAAAACTGCCGGACGGCAAAGTTCCGTGTTGTACACAAGCGGCTTATGAGTCATAAGCACTGTAAAAATCCAGACCACCATATTCTTCTTCATTTACGTTGAGATGTAATGTATGATTTTTTTTCGTTTCATGGTTAACTATTAGATCTGCCTCATGCACGGCGACAATGGGTTATCCAAAGCACAGCCTCAGGGATGGGCGTTCCTCAGGGTAGTTGTGGTTACATTGACTGACCGCCAGTACTCGGAGAGAGATTTCGCAATTTGGAGGTCGTCGCAGAGCAGTTAGAAATGTGACCACTTAAATTTATAACGTAATCCGAGAGTGTGAAGGTTAGAAACTGTTATTAAACGCTACAAAATTAGACACAGTACATAAATTATTCGTCTTTAGTATGGAAATCACTGTGTTTTTGTTTGTAGCTATAAAATGATATTTACACATATATAATAAAATAACTATATAGTTTTTTTGCATATATTTGATTTGACCAGTGATTTTCCATCGGACTGATGGTAACGACGAAACCTAGTCACTGGTAACAAATAATGTTAATCCAAAATAAAACAAGGTTTGTTGGATTGAATTCTACATTTAATTATGTATATGTTAATACGTGACGCGTTTCGTCTTCTTAGGGTAATATCAAACACACAAGTGTTTGATAATGTCCTAAGAAGACGAAACGCGTCACGTATTAACATATACATAAATAAATGTAGAATTCAATCCAACAAACCTTGTTTTATTTTGGATATATTACCCAACAATTCAATATGGAATTCTACCAACTGTCTGCAGTTACAATAAATAACATAAAATAAACATGGCAAAAAAACTATGTAGTTGTTTTGTAAGATATTTAAAATTATAAAATGCAGTTTCACCAAGAAATATAAGTACATAACATAAAAAAAATATATTAACGCATATAAGTCTGATTGTGGTCCAGTAGTTCGACCACGGCCTGCTATAGGGTTTACAAAAAAAATGCTTAGTGTCGTTTGATAGCTTTACGAAGCAACACGATTATTTTGAGTCTAATATTTTGGAACTTTTTTATTACTATTTTTAACTTGAGAATACAATTCAAACTTCTTTGAAAATGTGTGACAACATTTCTGAACATATGAAAATATACTTACAACATTTTGAGGGTGTCCAAATACTTGTTCATAAAATCTGGATTATCTCCAATTACAGGAGTTATTTTCATATTATTTTTTGACATCTCATCAAAGATTAAGAAGAATATGGAATATCTTAAACCAGCCTATGACGGTCGTCAGTCCCGTAAACGCCCAGACATCCATATTCTTCTTAATCTTTGATGAGATGTCAAAAAATAATATAAAAATATATTCATTTAATAACGTAAACACTCCTACCTACATATGTATTTAAAAAAACAGTGATATTAAATTGAAATATATCTTCACGAATTTGATCGGCATTAAATTAGATATAATGATAGATAAATTGTAGACTCTCATCTAAAATCCCAGTTCTAGTGAATTATATTTAAAAATATGCTATTGAAAAATCATTAATAAAAAAAATATATATTCCCACACTTTTTGTAGACTTTTTAAGTATCTATAATGTGTACATTAAGGTCCTGTCACATTATTGATATATCTATACACACACATATACACAAACACACACACACATACACACATACAGACACACACACACATAAACACACACACACACACACACACACGCACACACACACACACACACACATAACATATGCCAAGATAAATAATGCATCAAAAACATTATCTGCAAATATTTCGAGCAATCGAATCTAACGATGGTATAATAAATTGTACGTGTCTTCTTGCTATTTTTAATTAGAATAGACATTTCAAAAACGGATAAAGTATATTTTTCAGTGAACATAAGTTTTTTTCACATTTTTCTTTTTTATTGCAATGTAAATCATTTAAAACGTGACTCAAAGTGATCTTTCAACAATTAAAATATAATAAGCGTGTGCGCCGAAATCGTGAAAAGTTAAACATTTATATATTTTTCTTGGCTTAGTGCTGTTAAGGTCAAAGAATATGTACCTAAATGGGTGGTATACAACATTTAGGAGTTTTTCAAAATCATATTTTTATATGGTGTACGGAGTGCGTGGAAGTTTTTGGTATCCTTAGGGAAGGGTGATGGTCCGCCTCCGTAGTGTAATGGTCAGCACGCTCGGCTACCGTTCTGGAGGTCCCGGGTTCGATTCCCAAGGGGGGTAAAATAAATATAAGTGTTTTTTTCACTGTAATATTTATTAAAATTACCATGGACTGGTACCTGAAGCGGAGGGCTGATCACCTTTCCTTCATGTATAAACGATCAAGATAACACTGCGTTTATATGACACAGTGCCCTATGCACCATTGGGGTGCGGATAAGGGTTCAATTATTAAAAAGGGAAGGGTAATTAACTATGACCTAACTATGAGTATTTTAATGATTTAGAATTTAGTACATAAACCCTGATGATGACAAGGTTCTTGTCGAAACCGGTTGGATAAAGTGTACTCATAAAAAGTGGTTAAAACAAAGTTGTTTTTATTTTATAAAGTTTATAAAGTGTGCCACTAAGTGTCTCGAAAAGCATTTAAAAAATTTAGACTTGATTTAATTTTTTAAATTATGTTTATCTGTACTAGAAGAAGTTTATGACGATAGTAATAAATTATTAAAATAAATTGTGGAGGTACTACGTGAAAATTGTACCAAATATTATGTTTTAATTAATAATTTGTACGTGTAGGTGATATGAAGCTATAGAAAGGAGAGTCAATGCTAGGCACAGAGTGAATGTTGCACAGAAATCATAGCAAATCAAGGGCTATCAAAAATCTGACTTGACTGTACACAACGGAGTCCTAATACCAACTCCAATATATGGAAATGGATTACAGAATAAAAAATTTGAGTGTGTCCAAATACTTGTTCATAAATATAGAATACCTACCTCCAATTAGTAAATTCAAACACTATGTTTCGAGTTTAATGTATCTTTAGAAGTTCCAAGAATTTGAGTAGTGTCGTTGTCAATCATTTGTAGAATTAGTGAATATTACACGTGTATAAAGTGATAACTTAAACCAGCCTTTGAAAGTCATAAGCCCCATAAATGCCCAGACTTCCATATTCTTTTTCATCTATGTTAAGATGTCGAAAAATAATCATGGAGTTGGTGGAAAAAGGACAAAAATACAATTTTTTATTTTTATTTTATTTTAAAGGAATTACCCGCAAAGCCTCTACGTTTAGAGGCTTGTCTGCAGGTAGGAAAGTAAGTATGGGGAGAGTACTAAGACCAATAGAAAATAAACATATGTATATTGAATTAATTTTGCAATTGGCGGGATTCCAATCCACGACGCCAGTTTTCGCAGTCGGGCGTCTATCCAACTACGCTACGGCGCCTGCCACTTATACCAGTCGCAATGTGATCTCTTAGACGAATGTGCAAACATAAAAAGTAGTGATATTTAGGGGAGAGTGCCCATGGATGGGACGTTTTTGATTTTGCCTCTCTAGTTCTTCTCTGTAAAATAAATCATAAAAAGTAAACGTGGTTTCTCTTTATTCAATCTTTTAGCTACAAATATGTTATACTTTGTTTTCTAAAAAAATTAACCTAACTGCCTGAAAAATCGATTTCAAATAATGTCCTAAAATGTCCCATTCATAAACACCCTCCCATGAGAGGGACACTAGTATACCATGAATGGGACATTAATTAAAATGCTAGATTGATGGAATAATTATATTTTAAAACAAAAATTATCTGTAGACACTTTCGTATAATACGTAGACACATGTAAAAGAAATTTTATTAAACATTTTTGCAACATTTTTGGCAAAAAAAGTTCAGATATCTTAATATTCCACAATTTTCATGGGCCACGAAATTTACATTTAAGCCATTGCATAAAACTATATTGATATTCTCCGTCACATATGTGACACTTATTAGCCTCCTTTCCTTTTGTTTTTGTCAGTGATACACCTTCTATTTCAACTGATTTATCTGAACTGATCTCTGTCATCACTCATTGAAATATTTTGTTGAAAACTGAGTTTTTTTAAAACTCTTTTAGCGTTAGGCTTATTTTTTTGGTCTATCTATAGGTTTTCATTTTCCATTCTTCAATAATTGTATTTTCAAAAACTTGTCCTTTTCTGAAGTGTTAGATATTATACTAAACTAACTTACTGATTTATTTCTGTACTGTAGAACATATTCTTCCAGCTGAATTTAAATACGTGGAAAGTATTTCTTCTCGCTTCAGACTAAACTGACTAATTAAAAAAACTAACTTACGATCACGCCGCTTCCCCGCAGGGATAGGTAGAAAGAATAGAACGCCACACCACTCTGTCTTTGCAAACATTCTTTTCGCCTCTTCCACGTTCATGCATCTCCTCATACATACCCGCTGATTGTTACGACTCCTAACCTGACCACTTTCAACTATTTGGCTTACCCGATCGTGCCATGTTTTTCTCGGTCTTCCTCTGCTCCTTTTTCCAATAACATTCGCCTAGTAAATTTGTTTAACCGTTCTATCCTCACTCATTCGTTCTACATGTCCAAACCATCTCAACACATTTTTCTTAATTTTATCGATTATGCTTATCTCAGCTTTGCATTCCTTCCTTATTTCACCATTCGAACATACATCGTTTTGTCACATACATCGTTTTGTCGCACATTCTTCTGAGACATCGCATTTCAACTGCATTCAGTCTACTTTCATCTTTATTTTGCCAACTCCATGTTTCACTTCCATACATTAGAGTTAGAACCAGGACTCCGTTATGCACTGCCAGTTTAGCTTCCGCTGATAGGCTCTTTTATTTCCTATCAGCCTTTACTTGTTTGACATGTCTATAAAGAGAAGATTTTCCTATTGCATATGTCTTTGCAACCGACCTAATATTTTGCTTTTATTTAAAACCTCTTCTACAGCAGCTTCAATTAGAACGTTGGTGATTGATGGTTGGTGAACTATGGCGTGTTTTTGGCATTATAACCTTAAAACAATATAATGTTTACAATGCGTGTAATACAAACGAGTACAAACGATTTTTAATATAAATTAAAAGTATTCGACATGAATGGGACAATTTTCCCTTGAGTGGGACCGTCCCATTCATGATCACTGCGCGCGTCCCATTCAAAGAAATGCGTGATTTAGAGAAAAATAGATAAATCGATACAATTATACAAAAGTAAATTTGATCAAACATACTTTATAATATCCTGAGAGAACCAACTTAAATAATTGTATATATCAATTGCAGCACTTATCAAAACCTATATGTACAAACAAAATCAAATTTCAGTATATAATTTACTTTTTGACGCAAAAAAATTGTAACACGTCTTACTCGCTTCACTGTCAGTCGAGAACTGAGGTTTAAGGATTAATCTGTCTTATATCGTAGCGTTCATGTTGGGTAATTTTTAATTTTTTTTTTGTAACAATAGTTTGGGCTGGAGGACGATTGTCCCATTCATCCTCTGTCCCACTCATGGGCACTCTCCCCTACCAAGTAAAATAAATATTTATAATATGTAGGTAGGTACTACCACAAAGTGACAGCCGAATCAAATAATATTTTTTTTTAAAGACTTTAAATTCATGTTCTAAGACCATAATATACTTCTTCTTTAAACGTTTATCCGCACCCAATGGTGCATAGGGCATTGCATCATATAAACGCAGTGTTATCTTGATCGTTAGCATATGAAGGAAAGGTGATTAGTCCAGGGTTATATTGAATAAATATTAGAGTGAAAAAATCACTTTGCCCCCTCACCTAGTAATCAAACCTGGAACCTCCAGAACGGTAGCCGATCGTGCTAACCATTACACTACGGAGGCGGACATAATATAAACCATAATGTACGTAGAATGAAATTTGTAAGAGCATTTCAGGGAAAATTAAATGAAATATTTTATTTCCTACTTTCATTAGATCTCAATAAACACAGCATTAATCATTCAATAAACAAATTGTATCGTAAACACATATGAGAAAAGATTCTAATTTTTAGCACACGCCTGCCTTGTCGACTATTCCAGTTTTTTCAATTGTCGATGCTGGCTCGAAGAATGCGGAAATATTTAACGAATTCTAGAATGGTACATGGCTTCAAAAATAAATACCCATTCGAGTCGTAAATATATTATTATATAATAAAAGGAGCATATTTCATGTCTATCCCAAAACTGTAATAAAATAATTATTACGTATGGAGAAACGTGTTGATGAACCATATAATAATCAACAATAAGTAATAAACAGCAATTACTACTAATATCAAAAAGGATTGATTAAAATCAAATGATTAATACTTTTTATATAATAAAACACCAACTTTGATTTTGACAAGTTTTATTTTTGGTACTTTTTTCAAGCCTTTTTAGTTTTGGTTTTGAACGTTCAGGGATGGATATGTAAGTATCCATCTCTGAAGATATATCAAGGTCCTTGTCGGAACCCGTTGGAAAAAGTAACAAAAATAAAAATTCTTGAGAAAAAATATAGTTTTATTTTTTAAAGTTTATAAAATGTGTCACAAAGTATCAGCAAAAATCAATGAAGAAAAAATAAAAATAAAATATTTTAAATTAAATGAAAATTTCGTTTGTTCAATATTGTAAATCATCAAAAGTTAAACACCAAATGCATTATTAACGTACATTATTTTATGAAATTTAATTTATTCCGACACAGGATTTTTCATCCTTTGAATGATATTTCAACATACGATTATATTATAGGTGTTTCGACTGACTAGAGGGATATATATATATATATATATATATATATATATATATATATATATATATATATATATATATATATATATAAATATATGTTTTATATATATATATATATATATATATATATATATATATATATATATATATATATATATATATATATATATATATATATATATATATATATATATATATATATATATATATATATATATATATATATATATATATATATATATATATATATATATATATATATATATATATATATATATATATATATATATATATATATATATATATATATATATATATATATATATAAACCATATAATTGGCACAATCTTTCATGTGTGATTTATCAGCAGCATCTTTGTTTGATTTGAGTAAGTTTTGTTTATCAGACACCCTTATATTAAAATGTATATATGATTTTTCCTTTATTATTTTACGTACTAGGAGACGCCTCAAAACATGATTTTCACTTTTTATGAAGCTTACAATTAAATTAGTTATTTTATTCTTATTCATTTTAATGAATTATTTTTGCCATCGATTATTTAACTAGCATAAACTACTCGTTAATAATAACATTTTTTTTCTTTGTAAAAAAATGTGAAATGTTAAGTTGTTTTATTCAAATTCCTTCGTTCGATGTTGGTTGAAATAAAAATCTGTGCTTCTTTTTATCGATGTTGAATAAAATATTAAAATTAAACTCGTTATCGGATAACAAGATAAAAAAAATATTTCCTGTGCATTCCAACATAGAAAAAGTTTATTTCATGTTTTTTTTTCATTATAATAAAAATTAAAATATTAGGTAGTATAAATAACATTCTTCTTTTTAACGTTTATCAAAATAAATATCTACGTTTTTTAATGATTTGTAAAAAATATTTCGATAAAACATGTTATCAAATAACATGATAATTATATAATGTCCTGTGTGTTTTTACGTACTAAATAGTTTAAAATATTTATTTATCGTAATATACTGGCAAAAACGTTGACTCGTAATTTCTGGTTGAATAATCCCTATTCTTGAAAGCTTTTAGCCTGCATAAAATACCCGCTATCAAACTGAAAGTTGAATTTACTTCTAAAACCACATAAATATGACAATTCAAAGTACACTTTTAGTATGTTTTTCCAGTTTAGAGAACGTTGAAAACTTTATAATATGCATCATTAAGTCAAAATTTCAAATTTTCGAATTTAATTTTTTGCCAGTATACCCATGATATTATAATACTACTATTACTATCATCAAGATGTTTGATGAACAGAGAGAATGAAACGCTACAGTTTTATATCCTGACACATATGGTAATCCTAGCCTCTTTCACCTCCATACATCTAGTCATATTTTATTAATTGTTTCGGCATTAACTTAGTAGTAAGACATGTTACAATGATTAAAGATTAAAATTATAAGACAGACCTGAATGATGGAAGTTTAACTTCTGAAACATGTAGTCTATAATAAAACTCAAGTGGTAAAAAACAAGTGTTTTCTTTAATCATTGCATCTAGTCATACATGCCGATTACGTTAATTTTTGACACCACCAGATTTAAGGTGCTAATATATCTGGTCGTACTAAATCATTTTTGGCCGCCCTCGTTCTGTTCTCCATAGCCAAATATTTTTAGTCATTTTCTCGTTATTCATTTGCTTAACATTTTCACTTTAAAGAACTTTTCTTGTTTTATTTTAAACAATCCCTAGTTCAGCCTCACATTACTTTTTAATATTTTCATTTTTAATTCTGTCATACAACGCTTCTCTACACACTGACTCGTCTGAAGGAACGCATTTCAGCGGCGTTCACACTGCTTTCATTTTTCTTTGCCAAAATCATATGTGGCTTCCATCAGTATCGGTATTAGTACCTACTCGGGTGGGCTGCAGTTTACCTAAAGTAACTTTAGTATTATCTTAGTCATTCTCTCGTTATTTATGCGCGCCACATCTCCATACCACCAACAAGAACTTTTTCTATTATTTTCAATAATTTAATATTCAGTTCTTCATATCCAATGCTTTATTGGCATCAGTGATTTCCAGGAAAAAGAGGGTGAGAATAACGGTCCTACATACAAACTTTGGTGCATTCAGATTTTTTTTTTAAATTTATCCGATATTAATATTAAGGGATCTATCCAGGTCAAATAATAGTACTACTCCACTTATATTTTTTCTTCTACTTCATACATACCTGTGTAAGAAATGAAATCCTTCAAATACGTTTTTGCATAAAAAATTCTGTCTTACAACGATTTTCCAGATATTTATCCGATGGAATAAAATTCAATGTTCAATGTTCAACGCACATATTTATTTGAATAAAATTTTAAATGTACGTTGTAGTATTCACATTCTTGTATTCAACGTTGATCAAAAAAATATCCATGTTTTTTTTATGTGGGATTAAACATTAAAATAAAACATGTTACCAGATAATAAGATAAAAAATTAATTTCCTGTGCATTCCTACACAGAAAAAGTATCCTAAATGTTCTATATTAATTTCAATTTCGCGGTCTAAATTATAGGATTGTCCTTGCAATCTCACTGCTTGTATGAAAATTATACGTGCACTTTTTTTATTAAATGTTAATAAGTTAATGCTTAAACTGCGGTTGTAAATTATTAGATCATTAATTATGTGTTCGGAAGCCTGACTAGTTTTAACGGTTTATTAATAAACGACTCATGGTTTTTCATTTCTTAAATTATGGGTTTATGTGAGCGACTCGACAAATCCATTTTTGGTTGATGTATTGTGAATGCAACTGCTCAGATTAATATAATGTACACGGTGCCATAAAACTGTGTGACTTCTTATATACACACACACACATATATATATTTATATATATATATATATATATATATATATATATATATATATATATATATATATATATATATATATATATATATATATATATATATATATATATATATATATATATATATATATTTACATATATAAATATATATATATTTATATATATATATGTATATATACAATTTATATATATATATATATATATATATATATATATATATATATATATATATATATATATATATATACAGACAAATCGTAAAGAGTGTTATCGTAAAAAATCACCCCAAAGGTTCATTACAATATACAGTAATTTTCCAGTATACAGTAAAAACGACAAAACTACTTTGCGTGTTTTTAAGTGAATTTTTTTCATTAAAATTTTTCCTACAATTGATTTTCTTCTAAATCTTGCATGGATTTTCCAGTATTTAGTATTTCCGGAGTTCTACGGTAATGATTACTAAAGCATTTTTTGCACACACGTTTCAAGAAATTAAATTTATAAATATTATATGCAGTTGATAATTATTATACGAATTCTTTCACATACAAGGAGTGGCCCATGCATTTTAAAGTTGATTTTTTATAAAACTGAGTGTAAAATGTACATGCATTTACATTAAACATGGATGTAAACCATAACAACTATGCAATTTGAATATTAAATCTATATTTTTTTAAATATCGCAAACCAAAAATAAAATTTCAAATCAACTTTTCTTTTGTGTACTTGGTGATGACTTTGCTTAAATGCGAGACTCTTATATTGCAATACGAATTTCTGTTGCTAGGTTTTATGTTCAGATATATTTAATTTACATTGCTATATTCACTCAGGACATATTTTTTATGACTTTTTTGCCATTAACATTAATTAATTCATATATAATTATTCTAGTAATCAGTAGAGGGAGAAAAAGAAGGCAAAGTGATATAAGATGCATTTCCTCATGAAAAAAATAGACATTGATGATGACGTTTGGACAGTGTAGAGGTTAGAATGACAGTCAGAGAATAAAAGTAAATAAAAAGATTAAAAAAATATTTATTTATATTATTGTAAGTAAATAAACCCAACTATAAATAAGTATTTTCCATTGCTGGGCCAACATTTCTTTTAAAGTAATGTTGGTATGTTTAACTATTCATTTTTTTTGACATCTCATCAAAGATGAAGAAGAATATGGAAGTCTGGGCATTTACGGGGCTGGTTTAAGTGATCACTTTACACAGTGTAACATTCAACAATTCTACCCATTATTGACAACCACACTACTCAAATTCTTGGAAGCTCTATATATTTGAACCAATTCAGAAACCTTGTTCTTGAATCATTAGAACTTCACAAGAGTCAGCTATTGATGAGATGAGGCTTTTTATGGAGCAGAAACTCATAAATAAGTATGTGAGGTCCGAATCCTGGATTATAATCACACACATGAGAAACGCCAGAAAATATCATTTTCATTTTTATAGTTTAAGCATATTTATGTAGGTACATAAATTCATTACTTGGAACCATCCGTATGTATAAGTATGTTATGCATGTCGTTGTTCCTGAACCGCTTTTCTATAAATTCTTGAGCACTTATAATTGCTGTATGTATAGCACCTTTATCAAGTAAGGAATCATCAGTGAAGGTTGTTTGTTCCAAGCGGTAGTGATAAGTGGTATCTATGAAGTTGTGAAATCGTAGTACTACGGAGGGACCTTGGTCCAGCGCCGCGGGGGGCTGACTGCTGCTGTCCACGACCAGACAAAGTCTTAAATCTGATGCGAACTTGTGGGATGACCATGGCTTAACAGAGTGATGTTTTTTTTTGAAATTGGGAATTGCATTACAGTGAAACCTGTTAGATTGAACACCTTCTCTGAATGAACACCTTTCTACATTATATACATTGAACACACACACATCTATATTCTCACTAATTTACCTTTTCTGAATGAACACCTTTATACTTTGAACATTGAACATTAAAAATAGTATTTATCATTTAATTACACACTAGAATGAACATTAAATAATTTTAGTTAAGCTAAATAATGGTAAATTCTTTGTCCCCCTTTACTTTTTTATATTCTTTCACCTTTGGTTATTGATAAAAAAGTATATTCACAAAAAATCTACCTAGTAATATAGAAACAAAGAAACAATAAATATTTTCATTTAAATTTTATAAAAAATTAACTTGTATTGGCATAATTTTTTTCCATAATTTTTTATTTACCTGTTAAAATAAAAAATTAACTTGTATTGGCATAATTTTTTCCATAATTTTTTATTTACCTGTTAAAATAAAAAATTACCTTGTATTGGCATAATTTTTTTCCATAATTTTTTATTTACCTGTTAAATTGAACACCTCCTTACATTGAACGTTTTTTTCAGTGCACTAGTGGTGTTCAATCTAACAGGTTTCACTGTATTTATTTGCCTTGCTTATTATTTATTATGTACAAGGTTTATAGATCATTTACTGGATTTTTTTTCTTCTAGCTAATCAAATATGTTTTTATTTGAATCTGTGTTGGGAACAGGAGGGATAATCTAGTGGGCTTAACAGACAGTAGACAGCAGTGTTATCTTGATTGATATATACACTAAGGAACGGTGGTCAGCCTTCCACTTCATCAGTCCAGGGTCAAATTTAATAAATACTAGACTCAAAAATCACTAATACTTCTTTTGACCCTCTTGGGAATCGAACCCGGGAGCTCCAGTACGGTAGTCAAACGCGCTGACTGCTACAATACAGAGGTGTATGTTAAACATAAAATTTTGTCTAGCCTCCCATCAGTCTAATGATGCCAATAACAGCAAAACCTGGTCACTGGTCAAAAAAAATTGGAAAAAATTATAGTTATTTTATTTAATAAATATGTTTGGTTATTGAAATGTAGCTTTGTTATAAAATCACTTTAAATATTTTGTTAAGAACTTAATTATAATGTCTACCGGTTTCGAAGCTAATGCACAGCGAATCGAAATTTAAAAGTTTTCCATATGTATAAATGTTTCAAATGTATTATGTTAAAAATAAAAATGTAAGTATATTAAATAAATAAAAAAATAAATAAATAAAATAAAGACTAAGTCACAGTCTAATTATAAAATGGAAAATCACAAAGTTAGTGCTGCAAATATAAATTATAAATATATTTCAATTTTTTCTACATAATGTGGTCACCCTAATGTTACAGTATTCTTCTGTAACGATACCGTAGTCAGTTGACGGGCGCGGCCGCCCCCCCCCCCTCACAGCATCGCCGCGAGGACCAAACTGATTGAAGTTATGGCTACGTCACAGCTGCGAGCTGACGTTCTCTCAAACTGCCAATAATCGATAATAATTATCAAAGCAAAACTTACATCGTAGCTTTAATTACTGTCTGTGTTTTTAATTATGGCGAAATCGAACCAGTTTTTTTTTGCGACAGATGGTTACCCTTCGAGTATGCGATAAAAAAAAATAGGTATCCTTTTCATTGTTGGAGGAGACAATAAGAAAGTAACTTATATATTTAAATATAAAAGTAAAATTTATGTTTTTTTACTGAGATTTCTTGATGGAACTACATTTAAAAAAAAATACAATAAAAATTATGTAGGTAAATGGTTTAGTCTACGTGAATTTTATTTGACCGGTGATTCATTGGACTGGTCCCTGATGATGTTGGTTACAACGAAACCCAGTCGCTGGTCAAATAAAATTTATGTGGAAAAAACTAAAAAGTTTTTATTTATTCCATAAAATTAAAATATTTGTATCAGACTCATATCGCTCACTCCTTTCAAGAACGTAATATATCAAAAAACTTGATTTTTCAGGAAAACGTTTTTAAAGTTTAAATATATAATACAATGTATTAAAAATAAATATCAAGCCACTTATTGAACTTTTTACTGTGCAACAGATATTTTAAGGTAAAACCTGAAGGTTTTTTCTCCATTCTGAAAACATTTAGTATATTTAAAAAAATCATTAAACAATACCTTTTCTTCAAAATGCAAAAACAACAGTTTCTGCCCTGTAGCTGTTTAATATTAAGTTAAAAATATGCCTCTTTTGCTGGGATATAGCACATTTTCTGGACATTCCGAAAACATGCACAACTGAAAATTGACGGTTTTTGATTTATGACGTTCTTGAAAGGAGTGAGCGATATGAGTTTATAAATGTAAATACGACTACTTTGGAGAAGAACTGATGTTCTCATAATTCTTTAAAATACATTATGTTTTTAATTGTATTAATTTTTATTCTCAAATTATCATGTCATTCTGCAAAATTGATACCAAATCAATAAATAATATTATTTATATACGAGTATATAATCAATAATCATATATTTTACATATTTACTTACTACTCTATTGCTATGAGAATCACAAGTATTTTTTTATTTATATAAATTTTAATCAAACATTGTATAAGTATGTATTATTAAAAAAAAATAATAATACACTCAAAGTACATATTATGTGTGTTTTATGTTACTCAGTAAAGAAAATTAGTGTTTTTTCACGATCTAGGTACACAAGGTACAATATTTATGCGTACAAAATATTAAAAACAATAGTATTAGTTTTGTTGTCAAAATAATATTTTAAGATACGATCTACCTATAACAGTCAAAATTAAATAGTTTTAATAGAGACATAAAAATCACATATGCATCCACATCGATATTCTCACATTACTTACTTTGGCATTTAAGACCAAAAAACATATAAATAAATACGCTCATACATTTATTATGAAAAAAATGTTAGATATTTGCCATTTAAAGTTGAAAAATGGATTCCTTAAAGCTCGAGTTATAATCTTTTAACCCTTTGGATACAAATATTAATATAATTAATATTTTAATCCCATTTTTTCCGAAATTTCAAAATCCAAATGTAAAGTAATGTTACAGGCGTTTCTGGAAGAGATGGTGCATTTTTCACATAAAAAGGCAATTTATTCTATTAAAATTTATAAAAATGTGAAAAAAGCCTCATTGCTTATAATATTTAAAAAAAAAAGAAAAACAAATTATAAAAATTAGTAGTAAACTGATGTTTCATGACAGTTATATTAAGATTAATATTAATATAATTTATATTTGAAACACTAACTTTCTGATTTTCCATTATTAAATTAAAATGTTTTTTTTTTATATCACTATATACATTCTATTATAACTTAATTATAATGTCTACCGGTTTCAAATCTAACAGCTTCTTTATCAAGACTGATTAATACTAAAACACCATCTACTAAACAATATTCAAAATATTTTGACGATTAGGGAAAGAAGCTTAGGTAGATCTCAAGTGGCTTTATTTTTTTGTGTTGATTGGCAGTCACAGTCAAAAGGGATCAGGGATGATGAGTGTTTGGAAACATATTTAATAACGGACTTTTAGCAAAATCATTTACTTGTGTATTTATTAGTTGTAAATTATTATTTATTGCCTTTTAATTTCTAATATTTCTAAGTAATCATATAGTAATGTTTTAGTCGCTTGAAAGTCATCAAAGATGAGACAGTTTTTACACGAAGAAGTTATTCATTCCGCAGTCTGGCCGCTTGAACAGAAAAGGAATTTCCGAAAAATGATGCGCTATGACGCTAAATGGAAAGTATTCCGAAATGTTAAATTGAAAAATGTAAAGAAATATCACATTTGCCATACTGTTTCTTAAAAATACTTTTAATTTTTGAACATTGTGTTTTGAGAATTAATTGTAATTTGATGTTATTCAGTCCGTAAGGGTTAAAAGCGTTTTCCGCAGTTTATAAACCGGTACCAATTATTTTCTACTTTGTTTCAATTAGAGTCGTTGATTAATTATTGTGGCGAGTGCTTGTCTCAAAAATTGAACCAAAATGTATTGATTGTACCACTGTTTGCTTCCTTGGTCGCAGCTACGGATTGAAAAACAAAGCGGGTACCATTATTGCCAGCCTACTTATGTAAGTTTAATAAATTAGATTATTGATTGATTGTGAAAGGATTTAGTGAAATATTCAAGACGTGTTTGGTTTTTACCTACATGGATTTCGACCTTCGCGGCGTTATATCGAATTACGCACGCGGTGTGATAAATTAATAGTGATGACGCCTGACTGTAATTAGATCGCTACGCGTAAATAAATATGCGTAAAATAACATTCGATCAAATCGTGTACATTCATAATGCACACCTACGAGTGAATATTGTTTATGGAATAACAAAATATTTTGTTGCGATCACCGACACTCAAAATACCACTCCCATTTCATTCTATACGTAATATTTTTAATATAAGTATAATATGGTATAACGTGAAATGTATATGATAAAAATATAATTGATTGGGACACTTTATAAGTATGTACCCACACATACACAGCCTTCCGTGGGCTGGAATCGTAAACAAAATCGCTATTGATAAGTATGGTATCGTAAAAAGTAAATTTATTTCGATTTCTTTCATTTAGAAAATAAAACATTGCTAATTATATTTATTCAAACTTTAAGTAAAATAATTTAAATTATTGTAAATAAATCTATAATTTATGGAAAAGTATGAATAGTTAAATAATAATAATATAATTAGGAACAATATTTTTATAACAATATATGAACCTTTAAATATACCTGAAAAAACTTTTTGTTCGATAGTTTTACTATTCAACTGTCGATAAAAACAGCAGTAGTCCTCCAAACTAACCGTGTGTTATGAAAGAAAACTCAGAAGGTGATATTATACTTAATTATTTATGGTTTATTAAAAGTTTTTTTAAATAACATAAACTGTCAAGTTTAACAGTGTACGAATGAATTTCGCTAAGAAATTGAATGAAGCAAAATTGATTTTTTGATTCTTATTTTTTTATTTTTTTTTTATTTTTATAATTATTCCAACCTTTGCGTAAAAGAGTGCAAGACTCTAAGGTTAATATGGTTTATTTTTAATATTATTAAAAAAAATCGAAATAAAAAATAATAATAAATGAAAAAACAGAATGAAAGAAGTGAAATTTAACATAAATAAATATGTTTATACACGTACACAAATTTATGCATATACGTACATACAAATATACACACACATACTCGTATGTGATAAAATTATGTTTAAGTATTTATTTTTTATGTCTTTCTGTTTTTGTTGTTTTATTTTTATTTTTGAAACATCAACATTGCTCCTAATTTGAGAAACCCATTGTGAACAAAGATTTAGACACACTCGAAATGGGAAAAAAGAAGTTACTGAAGTATTAAAGTTACTGAAGTAACTGAATGTACTAGCATTATGCTAAATATTCTCCATTTTTTAAAATAATGAAATTAGTGCAGCCAGTAGGTACGGCTAATGTTAGTTAAGATTTTCTTTTAAACAAAAGATAGGATTTTGTAGTTTGCATTGCATAGATCATTTAATACTTTTGTTCCATTATTAAAATTAAATAGATTTAAAAAGCATTTAACTAAAAATAGTTTAATTCAAACAACAATGAATCAGGAAGTTATACTTATATTCATATCGTAAATTACGTTTGACCAAACGTAGCAATTAGGTTAAAAGTCAACAAATTATAACTCAATTATATGAGTTACGTTATCCCAAAATTGATTAATATATTTCGCTCAGATTTGCATCTTAATGTCTATCATATGATAAACAGAACACTGCGATAGGTAAAATGTGGTAATTATATTTTTTGTGATGATAATGTTAGATTAAACTCTTGTCCATTACATACTCGCTTCAAGGCTGTGGATTTTTTTATTATATTATTTATTTTTTATTTTTCAAAACATATCACATACAAAAATCACATGTTCATATAATATTCCCGATGAGTAATTTCTATTTCTCATTTGGGACATGGGATTAAGGTTAACAAGACTGGAACACAAATAATAAAGTAACAATTTTTTTAAATAACCAAAACTAATATATGGCTTGTATAATAAATAGGCATACGAAGCATATTTAAAATTAATAAATGAGAAAAACATAAGAAAAGAAGCATATTTAAAATAAATAAATGGGAAAATATAAAAAAAATGTGAAAATATAACAAATAACAAAAAAAAGGTAAAAACAAAATGAGAAAATATGACTTATCACTACATATATATCTTTACATAGAGTATTTTTTCAGATCATTTATTTTGGATCCCCGAATGGAATTACAAAGAAAAATCTCCTTCAGCCGATGTCCGTACTGAATTGCTAAACAAACCAATTATTTACTGATAAACCCTTGATAAGCGAAACATGGAATTGGCAAAGGAAGGATGAAAGCAGTGTGAATACCGTTGAATTCCTTCCTTCAGACTAATGCGTGGAAATATTAATGATTTAAAAAAGAAAAACTTATATTATACCACTTAATGAATATTATTTCTTTGCACTGAACTAGTTTCGAAAACTACAGATGTTTCATGTACGGGTAAAAAGTAAAACTTTGTCATACATGAAAAACCATTGTATGACCGAATTAAAAACGAAAATATTCAAAAAAGATTAAGAAGAGTTCTTTAAAGTAGTATGAACATGTCGTCCGCCTTGGCTACGGTACTGTAGGTCCAGGGTTCGATTTCCAGGGGGGGGGGAGGGTTAAATAAATTCGAATATGCTTTTTACCTTAAAGATGTTTGGATGTGAACAAAGCGAGGAATGTATGTCAGGACAGAAGAATGAGGTGTTCCATCTTCTCTGCTTACCGCCGCAGAAAAACGAGGTGATGGTTGTATCAGTAGTGCATAATAGTACATATCGACGGCCCCTACGTAATGTAATCTATCTGCAAATCTGTTATTTTACAGGAGAGAGCTTAGAAGATTTTTTAAACGTATTTTTTTTATTAACTAATGGTTTTATCTGAAATTCAAACATGATAAAAAAGATGTTTTAAAAATAATAACACGATAAAATAATGTATTAAATCCTTTTAAAACTTTATGTCTTGTCAAAATTAAGTAGTTAGCGTTTTAGGAGTCCAGTTTATTTCGAAAATTCCATGTAGATAGCGTCTTAATAACTAGGCGTAATTCATTTCATATATTTTTTGTTTGTTTATATTTGTAGATAACGATCAGTTGATAACATAACCAAATATCTCAAAATTGTCAAAAATGTAGTTAGAGCACTTTACATAGCGCACGTCGATATGCAGTAGACCATTGATTCAATGGAGATCATACCTGACTTGAAACGGAGTGATGGTAGTAGTAGCAGTCTAAAACTCTTGATATGAATGCAAGCGTCATTTCTCGACTTACTTGGCGCTAATTATCAGTAAAATCCGAGCCATTTAAATTTCTGCAACCCTGGGGCAAGGAGCAACCTAGCGTTCTAATCCACCACAGGTTTTAGGCAATATTTCCAAGATTGTCAAATTTATGGCAACAAAAAGTGGGTACTGTTTAATTTTGCTGATAGAAATCTCGGAGCATGGCAATGAACACGTGTTTCGAGTAAACTTTTAAAACTGTAATAAACAATTGACGTTTAAATTATGGTACGAAATAATTCACGTTATATGTTAATTGGAAAAATCAATTAATCATTCGATAAAAAAAAACAAGGTTACTGGTCTTTTTTGATCTGTTGAAATGTTATTAAATCTCACGAGATGAAAGATTTTTTTTTGCAAAATAGCCTTTATTTTTTCTTTTTTTTTTCTTTTTACTAAGCCTTGAGGTTAAGCGGGCAGCCGCTAAGGTTCATATGAAAGTCATAGAGTGAAAATAAGAGCATATTATAAATATCAATAAAAAATAAGAGCATATTACAAAAATGTTAGTAATGTTCGTATATAAACCCACTCACCAAGATTTTTCACTACAACAGCATGCAAAAAAACTACACGTCACTACCATAGCACTATTAACAAGATTGTCCTGAAGAAGAGACGGGTACGTCTTGAAACCGGTGGAAAAAAACCTTGATGAGTAGTTTTGTCGGAACATTTTGTAAGCAATTTAAAAAAATAAAATAAAAATGACCAAACGCAAAGTAAATGCTTCAAATGGTTATCAGTAATAAAATGATTGAAGATTTCAATTATTGCAAATTCATTACTTGGAAAATGTACTGAATAGTAAATTTTACAGTATTCATTACTTGAAAAATATACTGTTTGATAAAATCATTAAGGTTTTATAGAATTTTCTTGAATTTTCACTAAGCCTTTTGAACAACTGCCAAATTTCTACACTAAAAAGAAAACACGATTTTCTTGGCATTTCTTATAAATTTAATCTCTTTTTGCAACTGTGATTGTCCATCACTTAGCATTGTCAAGAAACACGTTGCCCAATATGAGCAATGTTTGGTATTACGTTTATTACCATCATGTTAAACAGGTGGCTCTGCCATAGAGGTCTAAAAAGACTTAAAAAAAACATATTTTTCCCTGTTTTATGTAAAAACACATATCATAAGTACAAAATAAAACACAAGCGTATTTGAATGCAACGTAGTGCTACAGTTAAAAAAAATCAAGTTTATATATTTTAAATGAATTAACAATAGTTACATAAAAATTGTGGGTCATTGAATGCTATGTTGAGCAAAATTTTTAAAGCAATCGGTGAAAAACTTAAGGAGAAAATTCAGAACGAACCATCATTAAATTATTTAATTTTATTTTAATAAATCATTAAAAGTAATACAATTCGTATTTCGAAAAGTATTGAGTGTTTTACAAACGTATTAACACTGTAAAACATTCATACATACATTTTTATGATAATTGTATACAATTTTGTCAACACGGTAATTAATTAATAAATTTAATGAATAATTTTTAAAAATGCACAATAAATATTTAAATGTATATTGTTTTATACAAGTCTTCATGGTTGTTTTACAAGGATAATTTATAGTTTATCGTCGTTAATTACACACGGCCATATAAAAAATGTAAATGTAACACGAGAAGATTTGAGTTTTAAATAATAAATAATATTCGTAAGTGGCCAAAACAAGACAATTTACACATGGCATTGAATAATATTCAATACGTTATTTTCTTGTTATTTATATGAGCCGTCATTAGACTCCTACAGCATTTTAACGGTTGCACTGTGTACAAGTTAATAGAATAATACCTAAATGCTGCGGTTAACGTGGCCAATTTAATTTTTATTTATACATTAATATGCGATAGAGTAGCTACTCTCGATTGGTGTTAATTTTATACATAGACACCATTCGGCCATGAAACCCAACCATCGCACTTAAAGATAATTTGCTGAGGTATAATTTCATCAGAGAATTATATAACATTGTATAATATTTTGTCCACCTCTGTGGTGTAATGGTTAGCGTATTTAGCTACCGTGCTGGAGGTCCCGGGTTAGATTCCCAGGGGGGTGAGAATAAATAGTAGTGATTTTACACTCAACATTTATTTAATATTACCCTGGAGAAGCGCAGGAGTGATTATCTTGCCTTCACGTAAGTAATGATCAAGATAACACTGTATCAATACGATGCAGTGCCCTATAAGGATTACAATAATATTGTATAATAAAAATGAATGAAAAACATGATTTTTTTGACATCTCAACACAGGTGAAGAAGAATATGGAAATCTGGTCATTTACGGGGCTTACGACCGTCATAGGCTGGTTTAAGTAACAAAAAACACACGTAAAACATTCATCAATTCTACCCATGATTGACAACCACACTACTTAAATTCTTGGAACTTCTATGTATATATACATATACTTATTGTTCGAATTCGTAACAAAGTGCGTGAATTCACTAGAATTTCACTAGAGATATCTATGGTGAGATGAAAGAAACTTTTTACTGAGCAGAAACTATTATTTTTCTCACAGGTGATATATTTAGGAGTTCCGAGATTTGATTTGTGTGGTTGTCAATCATGGGTAGAATTGGCAAATATTATAAAGTGATCACTTGAACCAGTATATGACGGTCGTAAGCCCCGTAAATGCCCAGACTTCATACATTCTTCTTAGTCAATGTTGAGATGTCAAAAAATAATATAATTTGTAAGTATGTATATTATGAAATAAATAAATTAAATAGCTGACCAAACATACACATCCGTTCAAGATTTCAAAATAATGTCATACGGTATTATCGAGTGACGCTGTCTAGGCAAATATTCAATCTGAAGGTTAGCTGGCATAAGGATCAGCGGGTATAAAAACTCAACCTTAGCACAGAAATCTCTCGGATCGTGAGCTATCATTAGACCGTTTATTACTCTCACTTTTAAGGCGACGTTTCCGCCCAGACGAGGAGTTGGTCCCGGTGGCTTTTTGTGCGTCCGAACAACCTTGGGATTATTTTAACCCGCTGTACCCTTGTTCATTTGTACACGAATTATTTTAAGAAAAGATGTTGGAATATCAAAAAATTGGTTATTTTATTGAAATTGTAATTAAAACTTAATTTTTATGGGTAATTGGTTTTTTTAACTAGATAACGGAGTTCAAAATCCATAAATTTTAAATTCGAGTATGATATTTATTGAATTTATCAGGGTCAACAGGTCTACTATGTACTACTTTATATTTTTAACCCTTTGGTCTCACACGATGGTGCATAAGGCCCTTCATCACATAAATGCAATGTTATTTTGATCGTTAACACGTGGAGGAAAGGTGATCAGCCCTCCGCTTCAGGTCCATTCTAGGGTGATATTGAATAAATATTAGAGTGAAAAATCACTTATTTATTTGATCCCCACCTGGGAATTGAACAAGAAACCTCTAAAATGGTAGCCAAGGTGGAGGCGGTACGGAGGCAGAGGTACGGAGGTAGATAAAATTAATAAATTTTATTGAAATCGCCACTAGAACCCAATTTAAATGTGTACCTAATGGATTTACTCAATTCAAAACATATAAAATATTTAGTTATCATTTAGACTTGAAGATTGAAACAAGTGGTCATAAATAAACTCGAGAGTTAAAAAAACAAATGTTTTCTTTAAAAAATTTAAATTAAATAACAATGTTAAAAATTTAGAAATTTCATATGTATCTAAGATTCTACCTTCTCTATTTTGAACTTCATATTTTTCCAATATGTGACTTGACTCATAATGTGTACTGTTAATTTTATTTTTGAAGGCTGTCCTTTTGAAACATATTTTTAAGTTTTCATACTAAATGAAGTTAGTAAAGTGTTAATATGGAGCAAAATAGTCACCTAGGAGAAAAAAAGTAATCAAATATATAAATAGAAAGAGTAAGGCTACATGAATAGGATTTCTTGATTTGTAATATACTTACGAATTATTACTATAAAAATGGGATATTAATTGTAATTTTTAATCAAACTTCCCACGTGTTAAATTTATGAAAAATATAAAATGCTTAAAAAATCTTTAAAAATGAGTAGAAGATAAATTTTAAGGGTTAATCTATTAGTTATTTATTTTTACTCTTTTATTAATAATATACATACAAAGTAACGGGTCGGAGAGTAAGGGCAAAGGAGAAAGATCAAAGCTCAAGTCAAAGACAATTGTACGAAACGAGTAACATACCACGATATCAATGGATTTTCGATAAACTTAAAAAAAAGCAAGAACAGTAAAACAAATTTATGAGGCGAATGTGGTTGGCAATAGAAATGGAGGAACACCCAGGAAAATTAGGAACGATTAATTGTTTAAATAATTGAAAGTGGTCAAGTCAGAAGTAAGAATAATCGGCTGGTATGTGTATGAGTAGGTACTTGTAGATGCATGAATTGCAGATTGTTTGCAAAGACAGATCGGAGTGGCGTTCTATTCTCTCTGCCTACCTTTGCGGGAAGTGTTATGATGGTAAATTAGTTAATTTATTATTTCTTAAACCAGAGCTTTCATTTATTAAGAAATAAAGCTGCAAGAATTGAAACATATTGAAAATTTTATACATAGAACATAAGAATTTATTTGAGTAATATTATAATTTTTTTTCACGTCCAGACATCCAAATTATTCTTCATCTATGTTGAGATGTCAAAAAATTAAAAAAAAATCTTCGTAATTAGAGATAATTCAGATTTGTGAACAAGTATTTAAGCACACTCAAAAAGTTATAATGTTGGTAAAATGCTTAAGAGAATTGTGTCTTTTTTACATTTGATTGAATTAAATATCACGTGTGGCCAATAAATCAATCTCTGTATGTCTAATATGTTATTCAAATATTGCCTTACGCGTAGAAGTAGCTAATATTCAGTGTACAATTATTTTTTTCATTTTACGTATAACCTCATGCATAATATTAATTAATCACGCGTCACTTATATACATACGTTTTGAGGAAAGACCTGATCTGATCAATCACCAGAACAATTAATCAAAATATTTAATAAAAATTAATGATGTTTTGATTTACCGCCCTGGCCTGGCAACACTGCCTTGTGTTGTTGACATCGTTGCGGTTGGCTTGTATTATTTGAACAACAAAGAAGGGTATTCGCGGATAACGTATTATTAAAGTTTGTAATTTAACTAAGCCGATCAAGGCCGTTCGACCACTTTTTTTCGACACTGCCAAATTATAGAGAGTTGGCTCGAATGGTCGTAAGTGCAAAAATGATTGAACAATATTTTCTTTATATGTATATGTTTATCAAATTATCATATATAATGGTCAAAAGCAGTGCCTAAAATATCGCTCACTCCTTTTAAGAACGTCATAAATCAAAAATCGTCTATTTTCAGTTGTGCATGTTTTCGGAATGCCCAGAAAATGTACTATATCCCAGCAAAAGAGACTTAATATTTACCCATTACATTTTTAACTTAATATTTACTTTTTTAACTTAATATTTACCCATTACAGGGCGGAAAGTGTTGTTTTTGCATTTTGAAGAAAAGGCGTTGTTTGATCGTTTTTTTTTAAAAACTAGATATTTTTCAAATGGAGAAAAAACCTTCAGGTTTTACCTAAAAAGATCTATATCACAGTAAAAAGTTTAATAAGTGGCTTGATATTTATTTTTAATACATTGTGTTATTTGTTTAAACTTTAAAAACGATCTCCTGAAAAATCTTTTTTTTTATTTATGACGTTCTTGGAAGGAGTGAGCGATATATTTAAACGTAAAAATATATACATACATTAATTAATATTTTTACGTAAATAATAGTATATTTTTCATTTTTCATTTTCAAACCCTTATCCGCACCCTAATGGTGCATAGGGCACTGCATTATATAAACACAGTGTTATCTTGATCGTAAACACGAAAAAGTTATTACATAAAAGTGACACGTTAACAAGAAAAGGTGATCAGCCCTCTGCTTTAGGTACCAGTCCAGGGTAATAAAGAATAAATATAACAGTGAAAAAATCACTTATATTTATTACCCCTCCTGGGAATCGAACCCGGGACCTCCAGAACGGTAGCCGAGCGTGCTGACGACCACACCACGGAGGTGGACATTTTTTATTAATGTGGTGGTTTAAACATTAAAAAATATATTAATTAATATTAATTAATATTTTTACGTAAATGTTAGGAAAAATTACACGTAAAACAACTCCGATTAGATTTACATTTATTTCATATTACTTGGCATGGTCCCTGAAGCCCAGGAGTGATCACCTTGCCTTCATGTAAGTAACGATCAAGATGCAGTGCCCTATGAACCATTGGGTGTGGATAAGGGTTAGAAGAAGAAAAAGAAGGTTCGTATAATAATCACAGGGTGAAAGTGGATAAATAAAATTAAAACTTTTTATTTCTTTACAAAAATGTTAGTAATCTTGGTATATAACTACTCAACGAGATTTTGGTCTACTGGTTTTAAGACGTACACGTCTCTTCATCAGGACAATCACTACACCAATACGCAAACAATGCTACGTGTAACTACCGTTGTAATATTCACACACTTCCAACTACATAAAATGTAAGTATGATTATATACTAACATAACATACATTTTTGTAAACAAAGGAAGAAAGCAAAAATGACTCACCACAAAGTTAATGATATAAATATTTTTAAAATTATCTACGATGTCTCGTATACAAATTAAGACGTCAATGCATTTTGATTTCTAAATAAAGAAGAAGAAGAATATAGAAGTATGGGTATTTACATAGCTTACGACCCGTCATTGACTGGTTTAATGATCACTTTTTAAAGGTGTAACATTCACCATTCTACCCATGATTGACAACCACACTATTAAATTTTCGGAACTGATATATGTTAATATGATATGATTCACGTGCGAGTTCACAGCGTATGGTTACGTCAGGAGTAGGAATAATCGACAGGAATGTATGAGGAGATGCATGAGTGTGGAAAAGGCGAAGATTGTTTTCAAAGATAGATTGGTATGTACAATATGCGGCGTGACGGTTACTTAGTGGTTGGTTAGTTACCAAAATAGACACGTGTGTATAACTCACTTTTTTGCTACATCAAGCTATGTTTATTTTGGCTCATACGATGTGTGAATGTGGAAGAGGCGAAAATTGTTTGCCAAGACAGATCGGTGTCACGTTGTATTCTATATATGAAGATGTATACATGTAGAACGCACTTTTTTCGCCGTATCAAAATTTGTTTATTTTGGCACATATCACCTTTTGTGGGTGCATGCTTTAATTATTGGAAAAGAATAAGAGATAAATCAAAAATGTCCAATTTCAAATTATTTTCTTGCAAATAATGCCTAGCCACGTTGGAAGCTAGTTGTAATTCAACTTTGGAGGAAGTCGTGATCACCGGAATCATTAATACATTTTTTGTGTGTTATTTTACCGAGAAATAAAAGGTCAACAGAGGATGGTTTTCTTCAAACGAAAAATGCGCGGTAGAAGATACTAGTATTTTCATATTATCTACATTTGTTTCGGGTTTATTAGGTCAAGGGTCGTACAAAGAAATACGTTTTGGTATTTTGTATTTTGTAAATTAGATTTTTCTTTGGTCTTCGAAACGTTTGAAATACAATTTAATATATCGCTCACTCCTTTCAACAACGTCATATATCAAAAATCATCAATTTGAATTTTCGCATGTTTTCGAAATGCCCAGAAAATGTACTATATCCAGCAAAAGCGGCATATTTCTAACTTATTATTCACCCGCTACAGGGCAGAAGAAAAGATATTGTTTTATTATTTTTTTAAATAAACTAAATATTTTTCAAATGGAGAAAATACCTTGAGATTTTAACTAAAAAGATCTATTGCACAGAAAAAGTTCAATAAGTAGCTTGATATTTATTTTTAACACATTTCATTATTTTCTTAAACTTTAAAAACGGTCTCCTGAAAAATCAAATTTTTTGATGTATGACGTTGGCGAAAGGAGTGAGCGATTTGTATCAATTTTTAATCAAACACAGATTTTTTCCAAATGATTGAAACATTCGTTTGGTAATTCCATTACTAGGCGAAACAATTGTCACAGTATAAATTTTTATGTGTTTTTTTTTAGTGAAATACAACTTAGTAGACTCGAAAAATCTGTGTTTGATATAAAAATAATATATAAATTTTTACGTGTTATTTTAATAAAATACAACTAAGTAGACTCATAAAAAATAAAAGATAAATAAAACGGAGTTATACAAATTAAAATTCAAATCAATAAATACAATTTAATCGATCAAATTCAGTAATTTGTTATGACAATCTACTTTTTTATTATTTATATGTTTATGTATATATTTTTCCGCCTCCGTGGTGTAATGGTCAGCGTGTTTAGCTACCGTGCTGGAGGTCCCGGGTTCGATTCCCAGGGGAATGAAAATAAATATTAGTGATTTTACACTGTAATATTTATTTAATATTACCCTGGACTGGTTCCTGAAGCGCAAGAGTGATCACCTTGCCTTTATGTAAGTAATGATCAAGAAAACATTGCGTCAATTCGATGCAGTGCCCTATGCACCATTGGGTGCAGATAAGGGTTATAAGTAAGTAAGTTATAAGTATATATTTTAATTTTAATATTTTTGGATTGAAGTAGTGTGTTACAATAATAATTGCATTTAAGTTATGTCGAGGGTCTTAAGTAGGATTTTACATATTTTTTATTAAGGAAATGAATTTTCGTATGTATATTTAAATAAAATTAGGGTTAATCTGAAATCGTTGGTTGACATGTCTTTTTACTGCATATCTGTATGGGGAAGAGTACAAAACTTAATTTAATAAATAATTATTTAATTTTTTAATTTACCTTCTATTGATATGTATAAATATGCGTGAATGTGGAAGAGGCGAGTAATGTTTGCTAAGACAGAAGTGTATGACATTATATTATTCCTGCCTACACCTTCGGGAAAACGGTATTATGGTAAGATATTTAATTAAATTTCTTAAACGGCCCTTACTTTTAGTAGGATTAAAGTCAATTCATAAATCGTTTGGGTATTCAACGGTTTGAAAACAATTGTATAAAAAACCGATAATTGTGTAATTTTTCCATAAAAACATTTTAACTTAAATGTATCACACAAAATGGTGGGAGAGTGATCAGACACTTTGAGTTTAATTAGACTAACAACGTGAAGCAATTTTCATCGGACACTTCCTGCTGTGCCAAACAAGGAATCGACAGTTAGCCATCTCATGTTGGCATTTAGAAAACCAAGTAACTAACATCCATAGTCAAACGAATAATTTATATTTACGTCACTAGTAAAAAGGGCAATAAAATTGGAAGATATTTGGATCATCTTTCTTTGTAATTTAATTTTATATAATAAAAAAGAAATATCAACTTTATATATAGTTATTTATATTTGACCACTAACCAAAGCCAAAGCGTGGTCTGCTCAGGAGTCAAAATAATCAACGGATAAATGTGATGAGATACGTGAATGTGGAAGAAGCAAATATTGTTTGCAAAGACAGACTATTTATCTCTGCCCTGTGGCGTGATGGTTTATTATTTAGTATTTATTTTGTTCAAGATTTTTTTATTGATATCTCAACATACAAGAAGATGAAGACTAGTGTAGAGGTTTCTAAATTTACAGGCTAGTTTAAGTGATCGTTTTATACCCCTTGTAACATTCACCATTCTACCATATTATCTACCATATGTCGAAATATCATTGTAGTTTTTTATAAATTTATTTAGCAATTTTTTTTTTTGCATTTGAAATATCAAACATTACCGAGGATATATCTAAGTTACTATCGAAATAGAAAATGAATAAAATATAATGCATAATATTAAATTTGTTACTGTTACACTTTGAGATTCTTCATAAGGAAATTATGACCATCAATAAAATACACTCTACCAGCTGTTTCATTCCACCTACAATAACAACTGGATTAAATTATCCTGTTCACTTGCGTAACAATTGCATACATATAAACACATGAACAACAAGATTTACTATAACTTTATAAGTTAATATATTTCCACTGTTACTTCATAATTATCAATATTTTATCCCTATTGAATCCCTTAGACCTTAGACTAAAACATGTCTAGATACCAACCACTATAACGGTTTCAATATGAAGTCTATACAAACAATAATATGACTTTAACATCAAAACTTGACGCGATACAAGCTTGTCCCCATATAGACTTTGAATAAGAACGATTAACTTAGTCAAAATCAGTCATCAAAATAACCGTTACAAAATCATTCTTGGCCAGTGTTTTCAATCCAGATGTATGTATCTATCCAATTATAATTTACGACGGCTTAATTAGCTTTACTCATGTCTACATCAAAAGATTGCATAATTGAAGACTGTTGATTGGTGGGTTATTTGATAGGAGGGTGTTTCGTTAAAGTGACATTTCATTGCAGTGCACCAAGGCCGACATGTAGCTGTTAATTTTTTCACTGCAAAATAAGCCAATCACTAAAATTTATAACGATTTTTTGTAACATTTTGAGACATTATCGCAGTGATATCGGTCTGATTTTGTTTTTCATGCGCTTGAATTAGCGTTCGGCGATGCAAATTCGCGCGGATAAAAAGCGAAACACGTGCTGATTTCAATGCAAGTGAAATATTTTGGAATAAATTAGATTTGCAATAAGATCTGGAGATTAATTTGTCAAACTTGTTCCGTGTGGGAGTTATTTGCGAACGCAGGACGTAAAGATAAGAGCCAATCATGCATTTTCAAGTATGACATATGCTTTAACAAAAAAACTAACCGAATAACCATCACGCCGCTTTTCTAAGGAGCAGGCAGAAAGAATACATTTTCAAATTTATATTACATATATAAGTCATATATTTATAATATTCCCGGGTTACATACCCGGGAATATTATATGAGGAGATGCATGAACGTGGAAGAGGCGAAGAATGTTTGCAAAGACAGAGTGGTGTGGCGTTATATTCTCTCGCGGGGAAGCGGCGTGATGGTTAGTTAGTTAGTTTTTTTCCGATGAGCAATTTCTATTTCTCATTTTAAACACTCTCCTTATCATTCATAGCTCACTTTGAGTAATACCACTTAAAATAAGATTTAAGTGGTATTACACAAAGTGAACGATGAAAAGAAGAGTTTTATAATACCATACCACAAACTAAACAATGCTTTTAATAAACTTTAGTTTATATTTTAGTATATTATAATAATTTATTTATTTATTCGGCATTAACTTTGTAGAATGTCATGTGGCTTTAAAAACAATTAAACACTTGTATTAGTTTTTATCAATCCAACATAGATTGCTGTTGTGAAATCATACGTACTGTGTCATGCGATTGATCAATATATTTAGGAGTTTAAATATATCTAAAATTTAACAAATGTACAAATGTAGTTGTTAAACATGGGTAGAATGGTGAATGTTGCACATATGTAATGTGATCACTAAACCTGCCTATGAGAAATTACAATCCCTTTCAATACCCAGACTTCCATATTCTTCTTCATCTATGTTAAAAAAATTAATTAAATATCACCCTGGACTGGTACCTTGGCATGGAACTAATCAGTAAAAAAAAAAACAAATAAACCGAAGCCACTTAATAAAATTGAGCTTTGATGTATATTTTACTTTTTGAGCTTTTCACACTATTCAAAACAAATTTCACGAGCTTATTATAAATATTTCCACGTGTCATCGGCATATGAAACAAAGACTGGTTTCTTAGTGCTACGTGTAAATTAATTGTCATATTAGCTCTCTGACAAGCGTTATTATCCTCATGGCTATCGGTTATGGGTTGAACGCCTACGAATAATCATAAAATGTCAACTTATATTGATATATCGATTAGAAAAACTGCCATCTTGAAATGATCCAAGCAAATTTAGCATCGTTATGCAAGCTTTCTTGAAATAATGACATTTTGAATATTCATTGATGCTTTAAAAATATGCTAAATAATAAATTAGATATGACAACCGCAACTTGTTGTAAAAAATCTGCAAACACGTATAATTATTTCATAAATAACTGTTATTTATATATGCAAATATTTTGACAGTATAAATACTGTTACAGACATTGTCAAATATTATGATATTTAAATTGATAAAAGTGAAGCACGGAGTTGGCAAAAGTAGACTGAACGATGTTCGATAGATGTTTGAATGGTGAAATGAAAGGAAAAAATCCATGACTAAGATAAGCATTATCGATAGAATTAAGAAAGATGCGTCGATATGGTTTTTGTAAGTGAATCAAGGGATTAAAGAGAGAACGATAAAACAAATTTATGAGGCGAATGTGGTTGGAAAAGAAGCAAAAGAAAACCTAATTAAACTTGGCATGATCAAGAATTTCAAATACTTGTCGCCAATCATTCAGGTCAGAATAATCGGCGAGTAGGTATGTATGAGATGCATGAATGTGGAAGAGGCCAAGATTACTTTCAAAGACATTAGAATAGACTTTATTAAATTAAATATCTTGATTTTAACCACTTTTTCATTAATACAATTTAACTTACCGGTTTCGACAACAGTAAAAACATTAAAAACATCAAATATACTAAATATTATAAAAAAATCATAAATATTAATCTTAGGATTTTTAAGGAGTGTGTAGAAGTTTTTGGTGAGAGGATTTTAATGTATTTATTATTTTTTAATTAAAATAAACCCTGATGATAACAAGGTTCTTATCGAAACTGGTAGATTACATTGTATAAATAAAAAAAGTGGTTAAAACCAAGTTATTTCATTTTATAAGGTTTAAAAAATGTGCCACAAACTATTTGTGTAAAACATTCAAGAAACATTAGAAAAGTATTCTATTCTCTATGCCTACTCCAAATAAATTCGCATAATATAGGTACTATAATAATAAAAATAATAAAACCCTTATCCGTACCCCAATGGTGCATAGGGCACTGTGTCATATAAACGCAGTGTTATCTTGATCGTTTACACATGAAGGAAAGGTGATCAGCCCTCCGCTTCAGGTACCAGTCCATGGTAATATTGAATAAATATTACAGTGAAAAAATCACTTATATTTTATTTTACCCCCCTTGGGAATCGAACCCGGGACCTCCAGAACGGTAGCCGAGCGTGCTGACCATTACACTACGGAGGCGGACAAAGTAGTATTAAAATATTTGTATTGTATATCGGTGCTTCAAAACGAACACAATGAACGCCATACCATTTAATTGTCCAGTTTTGTTGTGTTATGTGAAGTAATAGTACAAGTTATAGTAGAACAATACGTAACTAAGTTAGGCCACTGTTTGATTCTAGTCATTGTTTATTGTTTCAATGTAAAGCTACCTATACGTACAGTAATATTATACTCCTCTGATCTTTTAACCTCCTCTGCCACTCCTTCTACTATATTATCTTGTATTACAATGCGAAGCTTTGTATCAATATATATTTATTTTATGTATTAATTTTAAATCAAACACAGATTTTTTGAGTCTACTAAGTTGTATTTTATTAACAAAAACACATAAAAAATTATATTGTGATAATTGTTTATGCCCTAACAAGGCGAAACAATTGTCACAATATAATTTTTTATGTTTTTTTGTTAATAAAATACAACTTAGTAGACTCAAAAAATCTGTGTTCGATTTAAAATTAATACATAAATTAAAATGGAGTTCTACAAATTTAACGCCAAATCAATAAATATATTTATTTAATTTATTGTTTTGGCATTAACTTTGTGGTAAGACATGTTACAATGATTAAAGAAAACACTTGAGTTTTATTATAGACTACATGTTTCAGAAGTTAAACTTCCATCATTCAGGTCTGTATAATAACTAATTTTATTAAAATACTGTTATTACACAGACCTGAATGATGGAAGTTTAACTTCTGAAACATGTAATCTATAATAAAACTAAAGTGGTAAAAAAACAAGTGTTTTCTTTAATCATTGTAATATATTGGGTTGATGCAAATGTTATGACCGTTTTTTATGATCAGAGGTAAATTTTTTTTTTCTTAAATTATGAAAAATATCTTCTTTTTTATGATTCCATTGTATAAAGGATGCTTTTCCTCTACTTTCTGTTCAGTTTTGGCCTAGCCAGAGTACAGTTATGACCGCTTGTATTTTTTCAAAATGTCGCTCGATAAAGTGCATTTACATCATTGTTTACTTTATGAATTCCGTAAAGACAATACCGCGAGTGTGGCAACCAAAAACATTTGTGAAGTGTATGGAGCAGATGTCATCAAAGTTCGACAGGTACGAAGATGGTTTACGAAATTCCGATCTGGAGATTTTTCACTTATTGATAAACCACGTACCGGGCGGCCATTGAAGTCTGATGACGACAAGTTAAAAGTCATAATTGACACCAATCCACGTCTAATCATCAGGGAGATTGTGTCAATGATGGGAGTCAACCAAACAACCGTATTAAGACATTTGAAGCGTATGGAAATGGTTTCGCGGTACGACGTTTGGATACCTCATCAATTGTCGGCTGCCAATTTATTGGATCGTGTTTCAACGTGCGTTGCTTTGAGTGCGAGACAAAAATATGGACCTTTTTTGCATCTTTTGAAGACGGAAGATGAGAAGTGGGTCGTGTACAACAACGTGACAAGAAAAAGACAGTGGGCTATACCTGGAGAAGCCCCATTAACAACTTCGAGGGCCGAAATCCATAAAAAAAGTTAAACTTTGTGTTTGGTGGGATGATAAGGGTATTGTGTATTTTGAACTCTTGGAACACGATCAGAGAAGTACAGCAGAACGATATTGTCAGTAATTATCCAAATTGAACATGGACCTTCAAAAGGATAGACCAGAATTGGTAAAAAGAAAAGGGGTAGTGTTTCATCACGACAACGCGCGACCACATGTGGCTATGATGATCCAACACAAGCTAAATGAGTTAAATTGGGATGTTATCAAGCATCCACCGTATTCTTTAGATCTTGCTCTTTCTGATTTTTATTTATTCCGATCACTGCAGAAAAAATTAAATGATGAAAAAAATTATATAATAGAGCAGGTAAAAACATCCCTTACTTCATTTTTCGCATCAAAATCCACGGAATTTTTTACTACTGGTATTAATAAGCTGATAGAAAGATGGGAGAAGGTTATAAGAACTGATGGAATTTATGAAATTTATTAAATAAATTATACATATTTAAAAAAAAATAAAAAAATAATATGTAAAAAAACGGTCAAAACTTTTGCATCAACCCAATATATTTATACAAAACACGTTTACTTTTATACTTAATTATTTTTATAAAATAAAACTAAAACTTGTGATGGGATGGACATGCTTATGACCATCTCTGAAGATGATAAGGTTCTTGACGAAACCGGTTTAAGAAAAATACACAAAAATAAAAGGGATGAAAAGTAAAGTTTGGTTTTTATTTCATAAAATGTACCGCAAGTTATCTGAAAAAAAACATCCAAGGAACTAAATTAATAAAATTATATAATAATAATAATAATAACACCCTTATCCGCACCCCAATGGTGCATAGGGCACTGTGTCATATAATCGCAGTGTTATCTTGATCGTTTACACATGAAGGAAAGGTGATCAGCCCTCCGCTTCAGGTACCAGTCCATGGTAATATTGAATAAATATTACAGTGAATAAATAAATCACTTATATTTATTTTACCCTCCTTGGGAATCGAAACCGGGACCTCCAGAACGGTAGCCGAGCGTGCTGACCATTACACTACGGAGGCGGACAAAAATTATATAAACTCAACTAAAAACATGTAAACTAGACAAGTTAATAAAGCATTTATCGTTTCTGTGTGGAAAAAGATGGAAGTGTGGAAGGAATGAAACTTCATCACATGCCTGTGGAAAGGGGCTTTTTTTAATATGGGAATTGCATTTATTATTTACCATACTTATTATGTAAAACGTTTATAGATCATTTAGTGGATTTTTGTTTCTTCTAGCTAATTCAATATGTTTTTATTTGAATCTGTGTTGGGAACAAGAGGGATAATCTAATGTGGGCCAATCTGGAACTTCTCAGTATTTGCTCATTGCTGGGAGGAAACAACGTAAAACTCCTCAGGAGAAGGCGGACTGCTTACTGTTGTGGAAAGGGGCTAAACAGTTTTGCAAGTGCAAGCGAGATGACCTTCTTCCTTTATCTCTTCCAGATTAATTATTCAACGTCTTTTGTTGAGATATTAAAATATATTTTTTTTGTGGAGAAACCTTGATTCATGAAAAAAGATTTGTAATTTCATAAGTCGGCCAATATAAGGTAAACCCTGTGAATACTTAGACTTTCATATTTTCTTTGTACGAAATAAAAATATTCTGGCAGTGACGGTGATTTTCCTCTCGATGATCCAGAAACTGACAATGTACCAAGACTAGTTTGCGGGATTCTAGGGGCAAGCAAAATAAAGCAGAAATAAAAAAGTTTGTCAAAAGAAGGGTCGTACATTGGTATGGTGACTTTGTCCGTGATTGAAGGACCTACAACCTCAAGACGATGAGGAGAGCTGACCCAATAGTCCTTATGTGCAAAGACAAATAACCGCAAGTTAAAAACAGTAGTTTTGAGATAAACGAGTTTATATCATAGTTAACTTAAAATTATGCTTTTTGCCAAATCATTTATCAAATTAATACAGTTTTGCGGCTTTTTGGATAATGAATATCTCAGTAAAGGAAAGAGATAGAGCAACATCTGGGATTGTATATGATAGAAGCTAGTTTAAAGAATGCTTTGAGCCGTGTTAAGCCAAACAGCCGCAACTTGAGTTACGGCTAGTTGCCTTCACACATTAGAGTCCACATAACTGACGATAAGTTAGGATGGAGCCAGGAGGAAGAAAGTCTCAATTAAGACACCCGATAAAACGAATATATATTAAAAAGTAAGAAATAAGCTCATCCTTTTGCGAGAAAGCTCTGTAAAAAAGATATTAATGTTTCAATCAAGCAAAAGGTGTTTAGTAAAGTATCCAATCTCTCACTTACTGTTGCTGAAACATTTTTAATCTTCGTAAACGGGTTCTATAGCACGTTTTATTCGTTGTCCTAATCTAAATTAACATCTAGCGCTAGCCACTGGATAGGTACGGAGTAGGGCAGTGGTCCCCAAACAATGGGTCGTGATCCAAAATCGGGCCCTGCTAGGTGCGCGTCATCTATCTTTGTTTTTAAAATAGTTCGAGCGCTAAATCCCAACCACAATAGACCCACGAACTTGTAAGGAATGGATCTGCGACCCATCAACAAACCATGCAAATCTAGTAGTACCACACTTATGAGATTAAAAAATATGTCGCAAGCAGATAAAAAAATTAACGCGTTGAATTCAAGAAAGATTTATTTTTACGTGGTCTGGGTATTTCTGATGTATTTTACATATTAACCTTCCCTATCCTTGCTATCCTACCTGCAGACAAGCATCTAAAATAGTCGCTTTGCGGGTTATTTCTTTTAAAATATAAAAATAAAAATAATGATTGTACTTTTTATCAAAAAATATATTTTTAATGTTTGAAAAATTTATAATCACAATTTTTTTCCAAAATAAATATTATTTTTAAGATTATTTAAAAATATGGATTAATAGCTTTTATAATACTTAAATTATAGAATTAAAATTCATATTTGGTCGATTTTAATGGATCCGTCTGCTAGATCCAGCTAGGTTATAAACATCAAATAGAAATTATTGAATCGAAACAATGTAAAATATAAACATACAATAAAATACAATTATATAATTTTATTTGACTACTGACCGGGTTTTATCATCAGATTGGTCGAAAAAATTTAAATGTAATAAAATATAAACAATTAAAATCTGCCCTCATCCCTCAGCGAGCCGCGATAAAATTATCAAACGTTTACAGGTCCGCGATTATAAAATTTTTGAGAACCGCTGAAGTAGAGGATTCAGAATCCACTAGTATTTGCCAAGCTCTAGTTGTATTTATGATAATGGTCTTCTCTTCTATAAAAGTATCCTCGGCTGCATCACGATCTCAACATTAAACCAAATTGGATATTCTTTTTCAATTAATATTTATCTTTAATATATTTGTTTTCGCCGAGCTGAATTTGGTAATCGATTAAAATAAGCTGGGAATAATCTAATTACATACATCTAGTATCTACGCATCTTGCATGTGGTATTTTATTTCCCATCGTTACATGAGTTAAAATTTAAAACAAGTCAAATTTATATCTTTAAATCACACGTTATCATCTTCATTACAGGAAAAAATCGTTTTCAATTAATTACGCAAGTCTTAATCATGTAACATAATATTTATTCTTCTTCATCTTTGATGAGATGTCAAAAAATAATTTGAAAATAACTCCTGTAATTGGAGATAATCCAGATTTTGTGAACAAGTATTTGGACACACTCAAAATGTTGTAAATAAATTATCTGGTCAAATTATAAGCTTAATAATAAAAATGAAAATGGTATTTTCTGGCGTTTCTCATGTGTGTGATTATAATCCAGGATTCGGATCTCACATACTAATATAAGAGTTTCTGCTTAGTAAAAAGTTTCTTTACATCTCACCAATAGATGTCTCTAGTGAAGTTCTAGTGATTCATGAACAAGGTTTCTAAATTGGTTCATATATATAGAACTTCCAAGAATTTGAGTAGTGTGGTTGTCAATAATGGGTAGAATTGGTGAATGTTACACGTGTGTAAAGTGATCACTTAATGCAGCCTATGACGGTCGTAAGCCCCGTAAATGCCCAGACTTCCATATTCTTCTTCATCTTTGATGAGAGGTCAAAAAATAATATGAAAATAACTCCTGTAATTGGAGATAATCCAGATTTTGTGAACAAGTATTTGGACACACTCAAAATGTTGTAAATGTAACATAAGTTTTGAAATTAAATTTATTTTGACGTATCACTCAGAAAATAATTTTTAAAAATGCAGCAGTGCAAAATATGTCAATGGAAGCCAAGCTAGCGGTTCACAACGGCGTGCTGGTACCGACACTTAGGTATGGAAGCGAAACATGGAACTGGCAAAGGAAGGATGAAAGCAGAGTAAACGCTGTTGAAATGTGCTCCCTCAGACGAATGTGTGGAAAATCATTGTATGACAGAATTAAAAACGACGATATAAGAAAGGAATGTAAGGCTGAACGAGGAATAATTGAAAAGATTAGGAAGAGCTCTTTGCGGTGGTATGGACATGTGGAGCGAATGGATAGCGAGAGAATGACTAAGAAAATATATATGGAGAATATGAGAGGGAAAACAAAACGTGGACGACCGAAAAAGACTTGGCACGATCAGATCAATCAGAACCTAAAATCTGGCGGTGTCAAAAGTCTGCGTTATTGGAGGGCATGTATGACTAGATGTATGGATGTGATGGAGGGGAGGGGTGTATGTCAGGACAGAAGAGTGTGGCGTTCCATCCTTTCTGCCTACCTCACCTTGTAGCAGTAGTGCATTTTTTAAAAAGATTTATGTAAATCTTAAAAATGTATACAAGAAACAAAACGAACTTATTGTTAACCTATTGACCTATTGACAAATAGACATGGATCTTCCTCGAATGACATCTTAAGGAAGATCAAAAAATTCATAGATGCTGCTGAGAGATAACATGATTCGAGGATTTTTTCAAGAAGTTTTGAAGAACAAGAAGAACAACAATTTTGTGAAAAAGTAACAAAGAAATATTTATTTTTTCCATGTTTTCTTCTGGGAGAACTAAAAAAAAGGCAGAAAAAAATGTGAAATATTAAGTATAAAAATATACTTAAACAACTACTTGAATAAACTTTTTTTCCTTACAACATTTTGAGTGTGTCCAAATACTTGTTCACAAAATCTGGATTATCTCCAATTACAGGAGTTATTTTCATATTATTTTTTGACATCTCATCAAAGATGAAGAAGAATATGGAAGTCTGGGCATTTACGGGGCTTACGACCGTCATAGGCTGGTTTAAGTGATCACTTTACACACGTGTAACATTCACCAATTCTACCCCATTATTGACAACTACTCTACTCAAATTCTTGGAAGTTCTTTATATATGAACCAATTTAGAAACCTTGTTCTTGAATCACTAGTACATACTATACACAAGTACATACTAATATAAGAGTTTCTGCTTCATAAAAAGCTTCTTTACATCTCACCAATAGATGTCTCTAGTGAAGTTCTAGTGATTCAAGAACAAGGTTTCTAAATTGGTTCATATATAAAGAACTTCCAAGAATTTGAGTAGTGTGGTTGTCAATAATGGGTAGAATTGGTGAATGTTACACGTGTGTAAAGTGATCACTTAAACCAGCCTATGACGGTCGTAAGCCCCGTAAATGCCCAGACTTCCATATTCTTCTTCATCTTTGATGAGATGTCAAAAAATAATATTTTTTTCCTTATATTAAATTCACATAGAAGAAAATTTACTATTTGTCTCTCTATCAAGTGGTTTTATACTAACATTACTATTTTTTATAAAAAAATAAAAATTACTTACTTTTTACAAGTACATGCAATGAATATTAAAAAAAAATACCCCATTGGCTTTCTAACCGAAAATTAAAATATTGGCAAAGTATGAAATATTTCTTTTTAAAAGTCCATGATTCAATCGTTAATATAATTAATCGGAAAATGGAGTTGTTCTCTTATTGATCTGGTGTATAGAATATTTAGTAATAATAATGTATGAGTTCAAATTTTACAGTGGCGGTCACGATTAGAACTTTTATAATGTTGCTCGTATGTGAATACTTCGCGCTAACTGATGTTTATCATCACAAAGATCCGATAACGTGAAGGCTTTCTTAAGGTCAATAAAAAAAAATTATATTTATTTTTCAGCGGTGAGTCAAACGTGATACAATATTTATAGTAGTGATAGGTAAAAAAATGTTTTGAAAAGTTAACAATTATTTTTTGTGCTGTTAGTGTGAAAACCATATTCTAACCCATAACGGCTTGAATCTGAATTTTGAAAGTATTTTTTTTCTGGTAAGATATGATTAGTAGCAAAATATACGTCACAGTTAAAGGAAAAAAAATTAATTTACTTCATTTCAAATATTATTTATTGAGACACTGAATTATTTACCTTCCAAATGATATATCAATATGTTTATTCTACATATAAAATACGAAAGAAATCCAACAATATTGCATGTATTCATTAAAAAAAATAAAACAACGTGAATGTTCAATAATGGGCAGAATGTGGAATAAATGCAAAATGGATCTTCAATAATGAGCGGAATGGTAAACGTGAATAAAGTGATCACTCAAGCCAGCCTAATGCCAGGCCATAAACTCTGGAAAACTCAAACTTTTATCTCCGTTCATATACAAACGATAGATGTTTCATCCTAAGTTAATACACCCGTTTTATTAAAACGATAGATGTCCAATTCAAGTTGATACACCTATATAATTGAAACGATAGATATTTCATCTCAAGTCGATACACCTATATTGTTGAAACGATAGGTGTTTCACCTCAAATTTATACATCTATATAATTAAAACGATAGGTATTTCATCCCAAGTTGATACACCCATATAATTGAAACGATAGATATTTCATTTGAAGTTGATACACCTATATTGTTGAAACGATAGGTGTGTCACCTCAAATTTATACATCTATATAATTGAAACGATAGGTATTTCATCCGAAGTTGATACACCTTTATTACTGAAACGATAGATGTTTCATCCAAAGTTGATACGCCTATATATTATGTAATTGAAACGAAAAATGCTTGTTGTTACATCTATATTATTGACGCGATAGATGTTTCATCCCAAGTTGATACACCTATATTACTGAAACGATAGATGTTTCATCCAAAGTTGATACGCCTATATATATATATTATATAATTGAAACGAAAAATGCTTGTTGTTACATCTTTTTTGCAAAAAAAAAAAAAAGTGGAAAAGCTAAAAATATTGGTTTTAATCTAATAATAAATTAAAAATGCAATTCCATCACGAAGTTTCAGTGGATAATATAAATCTATGATAGATGTTAGTTGATACACTATTGAAATCAACGTGTCGGGGTCAATAGACACAGGTCGAAGTGTCTTTAAACGCCTTAAGTGGAACCGTCCCCCATCTAGAAAAGTATGACTGTGAATATCGGCACAACAGAAGTAAGTAGATGCATATGATTATTAGCGTTGTTCGCTGCCGGCGGCTCTATGTGCAGGCAATGTAGGCCACCCTTCTAAATCATTTTTATATCAAACAATACGATCTTATAAAAACACAATTATTATTGTTGGAGCCGCGTTATTACCTCAGCCGGCCCTGAGCGAGAGGAGAGGGGGCAGGGCGGGACAAGAGAAGATCCGCAGATTCCTCTCTAAAATTGATAAAGGGTGTTTCCATTTTGTAGCGAGTGTTTTTGTCTAAAATTTTCACTCATGAATTTAATAGCATATAACATGAAATTTTAGTATCTTTAAACGTAAAGAGTAAACCCACTCACGAGTAGGCATAGGCTATTAAACTTTTAAAGATCATGCCTGAGTAGGGACATGATAAACGGTGTTGCATAAGCCGTAGATAGATTTCAGAGTCACTTGGACGTGAGGTAATTTAAACAAATCTATTTTGTTATTTTTATATTCGAATAACATATTCGATTGAATATAATAAAACAGCAAGTGAATAGTTATTTTTCCATTTTTATGTTATTTTACCAGTGACCGGGTTTCGTTGGCAAAAGAAGGATGAAAGAAGACTGAATGCAGTCGAAATGCGATCTCTCAGACGAATGTGCGACACAACAATATATGACAGCTCTTCCAATGGTGATAAAAGCAAGGAATGCACGGCAGGGTTAAACATTATAGATAAAATTAAAAAAAAGATGTGTGGAGATGGTTTGGGTAAATAAATCGAAAGAGTGAAGAAAGTAATGTAAAAAAAAAATATGAGGTAAATGTGGTTGGTAATAGAGTCCTGAAAAAATACTGAAATACTGAAAAAATAAAGTATTATCAAGTATTTCAAGTATTTGGGGCGTGGTCACGTCAGGAGTCGGAAAATCGGCGGGTATGTGTGAGAATATGCAAAGATGTGAAAGAGGCGAAGAATGTTTGCAAAGCCAGAGAGGTGTGTTGTTTTATTCTCTCTGCCTACCTTTGTGATAAAGCGGCGTGATGGTTAAGAAGTAAAGGAGTATTTTTTTTTTTGACATCTTATCAAAGATGAAGAAGAATATGGAAGTCTGGGCATTTACGGGGCTGATGACCATCATAGGCTAGGTTAAGTGATCATACTAGTTTTGTCACGTCATAGGCTAGTTTAAGTGATCATTTACACACGTGTAACATTCACCAATTCTACCCATTATTGACAACCACACTACTCAAATTCTTAAAAGTTCTATTCATATGAACAAATTCAGAAACCTTGTTCTTGAATCACTAGAACTTTACTAGAGACATTTATTGGTGAGATGTAAAAAAGCTTTTTACTAAGCAGAAACTATTATCTTAGTATGTGAGGTCCGAATCCTGGATTATAATCACACACATGAGAAGCGCCAGAAAATACCATTTTCTTTTTTAATATTTCAACTTATAATTTGACCAGATAATTTATTCACAACATTTTGAGTGTGTTCAAATACGTGTTCACAAAATCTGCTTAAATATTTAATTAAAAATTTCATAAAAATTAAAACACACCCTATAGAGCTTTTAAGCGATTCGCATCCTAGAAATTGGATGGGCGTGCATGAATAAATGTGTGTTTCAAAACTGAAAATCCAAAAGTTATCGAGATCAACACCTTTGCTGATGGGCAATATGAGCTTTTTTCCGTTGCTCATGACATTAGTACAGTAATGTGCCATACTGTTACCAGCTTGACTTATTTTTGCTTTTTATTTTGCTTCAGCCTTCTTCTTGTGTCCAGTATTGAGCAAAGGCCTCCCTCTTGGACTTCCACAGTTGTCTGTTGGACGCGACTCTTTTCCAGTGCAGGCTCTCCACTTTCTTACTGTCATCGGATCATCTAGTCTGAGGCCCACCCCCTTCTGCATCCTGTTCTATGCCTTCAGTCAAGCACCTTTAGTCAACCATCTATCCTCAGACATACATGCCACACGACCTGTCTAGTTTCAATCTTGTTTTACCGCAATTTGACTTGTTACTGTATTTTTTTTGTAAAATTGGCTATAAAGATTGAGTTTGAGAGGTGTACTAAAAATTGAAAATACAGTGGAACAATGAAAAAAAATCTATTAAGGGCTATTCGGATTAAGAAAAATTCAGATTGGCTTAGAAATTTGTTTAAAAATTTCAGAATTCGGACCTCACATACTAATATAAGAGTTTCTGCTTAGTAAAAAGCTTCTTTACATCTCACCAATAGATGTCTCTAGTGAAGTTCTAGTGATTCAAGTACAAGGTTTCTAAATTGGTTCATATATACAGAACTTCCAAGAATTTGAGTAGTGTGGTTGTCAATAATGGGTAGAATTGGTGAATGTTACACGTGTGTAAAGTGATCACTTAAACCAGCCTATGACGGTCGTTAGCCCCGTAAATGCCCAGACTTCCATATTCTTCTTCATCTTTGATGAGATGTCAAAAAATAATAAGAAATTTGTAAAACAGTTCTTTACATCACAGTAGTAACGTTCTACGCGCTGTCCTATGCCGCCTAATATTCTACATTTCCATCTAATATAGTGGAACCTCGGAAATATGAACAAATAGTTTATACTTGAGTAGCAATACACGTATAGTACTTTATACTTTATATGTTTAAATTTTTTTTTCAAATATAATTAGGTTACCTTTACATTAAAAAATTAATGTAAAAATTAATGTGTTTTCAAATCTAATTATTCCTTCTTTAAAATATTCTACATATATTGTACAAGTCATAAGATTTAAATGAAGACGAAGAAATTTTTTTACAAAAGGAAATGACCATAACCATGTTTATATAAATATAGATATATATATATATATATATATATATATATATATATATATATATATATATATATATATATATATATATATATATATATATATATATATATATATATAGGGTCCGCCATCTAAAGTTTTTTTTTTCAACTAGTGCTTATTTCGTAAATGGTAACACTTAGCTCATGTCTGATTTGACAGATAATTAGTTTTATCCTTCCGCTGAGCGAATATGGTTGTGTATACGCTTGAACAACGCTGGAAAATATTGCGACATTACTTTGAAAATCATGGTAATGTTGCAGAATGTGTGCGAAAATTGCGTACGGTTTTTGGAAGAAGAGAAGCACCGTCAGCTCCGTATGTTCGTTATCTTGTGAAAAAAGTGAAAGAAACTGGCATCCTCATCGATAAACCAAAGCGTGAAAAGCCAAAAACAGTGCGTACACCCGAGAATATCGATGTTGTGGCAGAAAGTGTGCGTGAAGCGCCATCAACATCAATTCACCGTCGTTCTCAACAATTGAACATTTCGGAGACATCATTGAGACGAATTTTGCATAAAGACCTTGGTATGACGCCATACAAAGTCCAATTGGTTCAGGAGTTGAAGCCAACTGACCATCCAATGCGTTTTCGCTTCGCTGAGTGGGCCTGCGATCGATTTACAGAAGATGCCGATTTTGCCAAAAAAATCATCTTTTCGGATGAAGCTCATTTTGATCTTGGCGGGTATGTAAACAAGCAAAATTGTCGTATTTGGGGCACAGAAAACCCGCACGCATACATTGAAAAGCCGGTACACCCAAAACGAGTCACTGTTTGGTGCGGATTTTGGTCCAGAGGCATAATTGGGCCATTTTTCTTTGAAAATGAGCAAGGAGTGGCCGTTACAGTCAATGGCGATCGTTATCGGGCCATGTTGAACGGATTTTTGTTCACAAAAATTGAAGAGGAGGATATTGGCAACATTTGGTTTCAACAGGACGGCGCTACGTGCCACACAGCCGAAGCTAGTTAGTTTTTTTTTTTATAGCATTTTCAAAAAAAAAAAGTTATTTGGCGGACCCTTTATATATATATATATATATATATATATATATATATATATATATATATATATATATATATATATATATATATATATATATATATATATATATATATATATATATATATGAATATGTTCGCCTCTGTAGTGTAATGGTCAGCACGCTCGGCTACCGTTCTGGAGGTCCCGGGTTCAATTTAGAGGGGGGGTCAAATAAATATAAGTGATTTTTTCACTGTACTATTTATTCAATATCACCCTGGACTGGTACCTGAAGCGGAGGGCTGATCACCTTTCCTTCATGTGTAAACGATCAAGATAACACTGCGTTTGTATTACGCAGTGCCCTATTGGGGTGCGGATAAGGGTTTTATACACATATATATATATATATATATATATATATATATATATATATATATATATATATATATATATATATATATATATATATATTTATAGATATCTATATATGTATATTTATATATATGTATATTTATTTATATATATATATATATATATATATATATATATATATATATATATATATATATATATATATATATATATATATATATATATATATATATATATATATATATATATATATATATATATATATATATATATATATATATATATATATATTTATATATATATATAAATATATATGTGTGTGTAAACACAAACACACATTAAACCGCATGCTCTAATTTTGGCAAGCTCATTTATCCAAAAAAAAACTCTAAATCATGCCTTTAAATCAATTAAGATTAAAATTTACAATACTCATATACAGCACAAGAGCTATGACGTGGAGTCATTTGTTGCCATAAATTGTGTACAAAATCGATTTACTTATTGAAAAATTGCCAGTCAGACAAATTATTGTTGATTCTGGTAGCGATAAATTGCGTGTAAGCAAGTGATCGATGGATTTCCTCCAAAAACGACAAGGATATATGAAATGGCCTTGGAAATTTGTGATTAAATAGGGTTCTTTCAATATTTCGCCGCCTGTGTTCGTTTGTATTATACAGCACGTAAAAAAAAAACAGTATTAAATAAGTGCTGATATTTCACTCTTTATATAAATAATAGCGGTATAATCGATATTCCGCAAAAAATGGGGATAAAAACATAAAAAGTTAGTAGCAAGTCGATAGTACTTATCGGCAAAAATTCATATCATAGGAGTTTCAATTTGAGATGAAATAATTATCTTTTATATATGAAAGAAGATGAAATAGAGCATCGCAGGATTTTTGGCTGGCTTAAGTCCTCTCTTTATACATGTGTATAACGTTCACCATTCTGCCCATTATTGAACATCCATATTGCATTATTTTGAAGGTTGCTTATATGAAAGCACTCAATAACTTATTTGCACCGCATATAAATATATATACCCCAAAAATATTCTTTTTAATATATGACATAACATAATTAAAAAAAGTAATCTCCGTAGTGTAATGGTCGGCACGTTTGGCTACCATTCTGGAGGTTCCGGGTTCGATTCCCAGGGGGGGTAAAATAAATTATTCTGATTTTTTCACTGTAATATTTATTCAATATTACCCTGGACTGGTACCTGAAACGGAGGGCTGATCACCTTTCCTTCATGCGTAAACGATCAAGAAAACACTGCGTTTATACGACGCAGTGTTCTTTGCACCATTGGGGTGCTGATAAGGGTTTTATTAATATAATATTTAAAAAAATAAACAGAATTAAGTCCCTCTCCAAGCATAACAGCTAACCTCTTTTTTGGAAAGGCTCAGCGCAACTAAAATTAGAATAATGTATTAAGTAGAAATGTAAATAAATTGAACAGGAGAAAGAAAAAAAAACTTACTAACGAACCATCACGCCGTTTCCTCGCAGGAGTAGGTAGAGGGAATATAACGCCACACCACTCTGGCCTTGCAAACATTCTTCGCCTTTTCCACATTCCATACTCATGCATCTCCTCATACATACCCGCCGATTTTTTCGACTCCTAACCTGGTTACTTTCGAGTATTTGGCATACTTGATCGTGCCAATTTTTTCTCGGTCTTTTTTTGCTGCTTTTTCCAATTACAATGCAGAATGAATACAGTTGAAATGCGATCTCTCAGAAGAATGTGCGACAAAACGATGTTTGATAGATGTTCGAACAGTGAAATAAGGAAGGAATGCAAAGCTGAGACAAGCATTATCGATAAAATAGAAAAAGGTGTATTGAGATGGTTTGGACATGTAGAACGAATGAGTGAGGAAAGAATGGTTAAACAAATTTATGAGGCGAATATAAAATGTTACTTTATTACATAAATAAAAAAATAAATAAAAAAAATGACAAAATATTGAAGAGGTCAGGTGGATTTAGTAAACGATTCACCCGAAGATATATTTAATAAATCATGCTGTAGATTCTATGATTCCGGACGCATATTGTAGCAAGTCTCAGTGCACATACGACCTAATCGATTAGCACAATAAAGTCAGTTGTCATGCAATAATTTATTTGATGCAGTATTGGAATAATGAAGCATTATACTGCCCCGCATATATCACGTTCGTTTTGAGCCGTTTACGAAAACACAGGTGTGCATATAATCTTTAAAAATTATGGCGAGGAAGTAATCAGCGGTCGTTTAAAAAAATATTATTATACAGCAAATTAATATCCTTCAGTTGAGTTGGGTCGAAATTTATTAGGCACGCACTCGTTTAACACCCGAATTCGGCAAATTAATCACGAAGGAAAGTCGCTCGTAGGCTTAACAATATTGATTGTACTAAGTTAAATCACTTCAGTGGAAATTGGTGAGATGTAATTTGAGGAAACAATGTGACAGACCGTATTATGGTATAAGTAATACAATTATTATTTTATTCATTTGCGCTTGGCACAATAAGAAAAAAAATATTTTCAGTTTGTTTTTTATACATCGTAATTGACCAACATTTTAATATCAAAAATACATTTTTATACAATATATACACTCGTATATTTGTGTTTATTTTAAATTAAACACTTGAATATACCACATTGATGAGTTTTATTTAAATATATAAACGACTAGTTTCGAAAACATACAGATGTTTTCATCTTCTGGTAAAAATTTAAACTAACGAACAAAAAATATATTTATTTATATGTGTTTAAATATATATATATATATATATATATATATATATATATATATATATATATATATATATATATATATATATATATATATATATATATATATATATGTATATATATCTTAACATAGATGGAGAAGCTGGTAATGTTTTTACTTTACGCACTTGTAATACATTATTATGCTAAAACCATTATGTTTTTCCTCACCGGAAGCCTGATTTTCACTAAAACTTGTTTTTAAAAAAAGCATAGTCCTCATCACAGAAAAAATCGTTATGTTATGCCCCGAATGAATTGGTAGATTAGCCGCAAAATTGCGATAGGTTTCCAACAAAATCCCGTAGAAAAGTTGTAGCGTAATGTACCGAAATGCGCTAGAAAAAGTGATTGAATGATCATGTATACTACGATAATAGGAATTAAAATACCAGAGAAAATTTTAAATTTAAACCTAAGCTGTGCCATTGTCGCGACTGTATAAGAGGCAGTTGCGTAGCCAAAAGCGTGCCTAATTCTGCCATAGGAGAAATGGAAAGTAAACCGCTGTTTTTTTCGCAACAATGCCGGAGTACGTCGTCCATCGATACTTAACCGATCTATGAAGCAATGCTTGGAATCATATTATTATCTTATACTAATATTACAGTGGCGAATCGAAGCGATTTATATCAGGTCGGGGGCAAAGCTAGTAAGAAAGTCCAAAATAAGTTTCTGAGGTATCATATTATCTTCAAACATGAAGAAGAATATGGAAGTCTGGGCATTTACGGGGCTGAAAACCATCATAGCCGGGTTTAAGTGATCATTTTACACACGTGTAACATTCACCAATTCTACCCATTATTGACAACCGTACTACTCAAATTCTTGGAAGTTCTATATATATATGAACCAATTTTGAAACATTATTCTTGAATCACTAGAACTTCACTAGACACATCTTTTGGTGAGATGAAAAGAAGTTTTTTTATTGAGCAGAAACTCTTTATTAGTATGTGAGGTCTGAATCCTGGATAATATATAATATACAATATAATATACTCACACACATGAGAAACGCCAGAAAACATCGTTTTCATTTTTATTATTTAAGCTTATGATTTGACCAGATAATTTATTTACAACATTTTGAGGGTGTCCAAATACTTGTTTACAAAATCTAGATTATCTCCAATTACAGGGGTTATTTTCATATTATTTTTTGACATCTCATCAAAGATAAAGAAGAATATGGAAGTTATTCTGAAGTATCGCTACATGAGAGAGTAGGTACGTCTATTATCCTTGTCTACCTCGGCTCCACCTGACCAAATTTCTCCAGGATATGCTTGGCTACAACAATTTAGAGACTAGAAGGAATGTGTATTTGACTACCCATTTTTATCGATTGTTGCGCGGTATGATCGATAATCCTGAAATTATCCGGAGCATTGGTCTGTTTGTTCCCGATAGTTACCTAAGACAGCGTCAGCATAGAATTTTTCATATTTCTATTTACAAGACCAACCTGCCGGTGGTTATGCCTGTAGGAAGAGCTACCGCTATGTTGAACAATATCACACCGGATATTGATCTGTTCCATGTCTCTGAAGGAGTATTCCGAAGCGGGATTCCTCTACATATTTAACAAGAGTGTTCTTGCTTACTTTTTAATTTGTATTTTTACTTTGAAATGTTACTTTGAAATGCATATGTTAGTTATTGAATAAAATAGAAGAAGCGATATAACCTTTCTGGGAGTTTGAACGTAAATGAACGTCGGTGCGAATTTTCCTTAAAAGATTATCGACGTTAATGAACTAAGATAATTGTTAATAAGTTAACTGTTCGTAAAGTCAGATTGGTGTGGCGTTCTATTATCTTTGCTTACCCTTGCGGGTGAAACGGCGTGATGGTAAATTAGTTAAGTAAGTATAATTTATATTTGAAGCACTGACTTTGTTATTTTCTATTTTATAATGATAATTGAACTTTGTATTAAATTCACTATGAATTATTTGTTATAAATTATTTCTTATTATTTTTATTAATTAGTTTATAGTGATTTTAAAATAAATAGTTTAGTTAGTTTTATAAGTTCATACCGGAAACTTATTTATCAAGCCTTACGTAAGAAAGTAGGTACCTAGAAAAATATTTCATTATCCTTGATAACTGTGAAATGCAGTATTTAAAAATAGATTCGGTTTATTTATTGTTGTACCTCGTTGACTTGCAAGAAACTCGACAGATCTCTTTTGATATCAATATCTTGAAGCATTGGACCACATTGGTAGATCTCGTATCTTGATGTTACCGATGATAAAACACAATTACAAATTATATGATTGGTTTTCGCAATCATTAGTTAAATGACAAATCATATTTTAGAACACAGGATAACATAAAAAACCAGATCAATGATTTGATGTAGTAATCAGACGTCGTATCGCCATCGCCAAAAGTGCCATGTCTAAGCTAGACAAAATCTGGAAAGACCGGGTGTGAGTAACAACACCAAGATGAAGCTTGTCAGGAGCTTGGTCCACTTCCATTTTTCTCTAAGTTGCTAAAACATGGACCATTAAAGCAGCAGAAAGGAGAAAAATGATGCCTTTGAAATGTGGTGTTGAAGAAAGTTTGAAATGCTCCGAATTCCACGGACAGCTAGACGCACCAATGAGTCCATTACCCAGTAACTATGCTTGGATGGCTTGACTCTGGCCAATGTCTGTACCTGACGAATTCTCCAGTTTTTTTGACACGTTGCGCGTGGTAACGAGGATAGCCTGGAACGACTAGTTGTGATCGGTAGCCTGGAGGGGAAGAGAGGGAGAAGAATATCCCCCGCACGATGGACCGATCAAATTAAGGCAGCAGCAGGCACCTCATTGGTTGGAGCTCTACGTGCAGCACAGTCAAGTGATAAATGGAGAAGAGTCATTGTTTTCACAAGGGTCACAACCCTCATCAGTGAGAAGAAGATTTAATGATAAAAATATACAAATTAAATCTAAATCACTGACCTTTTTTAAAAAATATATATTATAGGCGTCTCTATTTTTATGTTTGATGAAACATTTATGTTTTTATTCGTAAGAAGATGGAAATTTGAGCATCCGAAGTTAAGAATTTTGAACTACCATTTTATAATTTAAAAAAAATTATCTTTTATAATTTATTTATTTGGCATTGAATTTATGGAATAAAATGTTGATTTTAATATAGGAATATAACAATTTTACATATCAGCAAATAAAAACCATGAAGTAGGTACCTACCAAGAAATGTCAATACGAAATTTGATAATTTCAAACAACCAAAGACGTTGAATTATTGTAATGTTTTAGTTAACGTATTCGTTTAGCGTAATAAACACGTCACTCACCGCATCAAAACTGTGACCCAAATTATTTATGACTCCAAGATGGAATATCGTTCAGTAGTGCGTAATTATCTTAATAAGCATTCGTTTTAATAAAATATTTCTCAATGAGTGTTTAGATCACCATTCAAAATTATATTTGAATACGTAATTGTATGTTTTCTTTCCACGTCCGGAATTTCTGGTTTCTAGTTTGCCTTCGAAATGACACGTCGAATGCGAACCACCCTATTTTTTCGCTCGGCCGAGAAGGCTAATTACGAGAAATAAGATTATGCAAGCACGCTGATAAGGGGGGGATCAGATGCATAGTGTGGGTTTTATCAATTCAAGGTCGTTTCAAATGCCTATAAATTATATCAATTACCAATTACGCGCTGTAATCGTTTAATGTATTTTTGCGCTGAAATTCAAAATACAGTGAGACCTCAATATAACGGACCTCTATTTTACGCCAAAAAATCTGGCCTCTAAATATTTATAACTTTAAAAATTGCAAAAAAACATGATTCCTTTTTCAAAGCAGGATTACTGAAAGCAAGCGCGTCGATATCAAACACCACGTTACTTCACGTCGAGTGTCCGGAGATGATAAATAAAATTTTGTTTGTGTTTTAGTAGTGTTCATTTTTTTCTCTAAATACACTGTTCACATATCGCTCACTCCTTTCAAGAACGTCATAAATCAAAATACTTGATTTTTCAGGAGAGCGTTTTTAATGTTAAATATTATAATACAATGCATGAAAAATTAATATCAAGCCACTTATTGAACTTTTTACTCTGCAACAGATCTTTTAAGGTAAAACCTGAAGGTTTTTTCTCCAATTGAAATATATTTAGTATATTTGAAAAAACAATTACACAATACCTTTTCTTCAAAATGCAAAAACAACACTTTCTACCCTGCAGCGGGTAAATATTAAGTTAAAAATATGCCTCTTTTGCTGTGATATAGTACATTTACTAGGCATTCTGAAGACATGCATAACTGAAAATTGACTATTTTTGATTTATGACGTTCTTGAAAGGAGTGAGCGATATTCAAAAAAAGATTTTTGGTTCATTTGAAACCTTTTTTTATATCACAAACTTTCGGCTTAGGGAAACACTCCCCCCCCCGAAATAGTCCATTATATCGAGGTTTTACTGTATTATAAGCATGTATTATGCTTCGCGTTTTAGAAGCCAGCTTGTTTTAGCATATTAAAAATAATGGACTACATGAGTTTTTTTTAAATAAATATATTTTTTCACCGTCCTTTAAATTATCTACAATTTTCTTTGTCTAAACATTTCAACGTTTAAACATTAGTCTCTTAATACAATGGCATGTAGAAATATATCTTCTATAATATGTACGTATTTTGATTCGTCTGCGCCTGTCCTAAAGTATATAATTCAGAATGTAACATATGTAAATTGATTTAAGGTAAAAATATTGATATCAAATTCGCCCCTGAGGCATTATAGTATAAATAGAAACGCAATAATAGTTTTACGATTTTAACTTTTTTAATTTTTAAGTGGAATATAATTGACATATATATATATTTTTTTGTTACCCGCAACCCAATTCTTCCCGTGTTTCTCTTTATATTAGTACTAGTAATATCCTCAAGGTAGTATAATATGAAGACAGGAAATTAAGAAAGTAAAACAACCTCTTAGTCCTTAATATAAGTTTTCCCTTCAGACATTCCCAAAACTTTTGTTTGATACTCCCTAGAACAAAATTGGCTCTTACTACTACAGTTTTTGGCTAATTTCATCGTTTAATTATTATTTTTTATTTTAATTTTTTAAAATATTTTTATTGGAAGGAAGAACAACAGTTACAATATATGATACAACAGAATACAAAAAATAAAATCATGAGTACCAATTATAGTTCTTCACAACTATGCATAATAGAGGTCTATATAAAGGAAGAACATGAGACAAGGATGGGATAAAGAGAAAAGGAGATGGCAGTGATAGAAAAAGAAGAAAAGGAAAGGACAGGGAATAGAATTACCTTTTTAGGTTTATAAAATTTCGAACAATTTAGCTTTAAAGTTTGAAAGATTGGAGTAGAATATATCAAGGTGGGATTTATTATGTTTTAACAATGATGGAGTGACTTGTATCGTCAGCTAAACTAACTAACTAATAACTCACCATCACGCAGTTTTACCGCAGAGGTAGTCAGAGAGAATAGAACGCCACACCAACCTGTTTTTGTAAACAATATTCGACTCGCAATTTGAAAGTATTAAATATCCAAAGAGGAAGAAGATATAGTAAAACTATTTGATTTCAGGTTTGTTGTCTACCCAGCTCGTTCAAATCTCTTTTTTAGGAAGTTTGAGATTTTCTGGAATTTACAATATTTCCTGATCTTTTACGGTTTTTTGTGGATTTATGAGTTTTCAATTGAGCTCGACACGTACCTAATGTTACCTAAATTTCCAGATTTTTGGATGATATTCGAAATTTTAAATAACGTAACCAGTCGTTACCTCAAATTTGAAAGATTTTGCAATATTTACCAACTTATCATTTCTGTTTTTCGTGGATTAATTAATTTTTTGTTGATCTGGAGACATCCGTAATGTTGCCGAAATTTTCAAATTTTTTGATCATATTTGAAGTTTGAAAAGTATTTATTACTTCAATATTTTGATTTTCTGAGAAATGACTTTCCTCAATCTTGAGTTATCCTCGAAAACTCCAAAAATTTGTCAGAATTTTTTTCTATCCGCAGCAATGGTAAATTTAAGAATGAATTCGTTTTGAAAAAAAAATACAATTTTGCCTAAAAGCGACGCAGGTCCGGACTTTGTACACGCATCGACATTCTTTGATGTATGTACGTATAATTTAAATGGCTCGTATGTGTAATGTATATTATTATCGTCACAAAGTACTCATTCTTGAATCCCACCCATGTTCGAGTATATCTACCACTTTCGCTTTTTTTGACTGACCAACAAAACCTCTCACAAACTGTTTACAGTAAACGTCTCCTGCGACAAAAGAAACGAACTATTTGTTCAACGAATTATGAACAAAAAGGTATTGAATGATTTCTTTTGGTGGAATGGATCTTGCTGGTTTGGGTGTGGTCTGAGCGGAGACGCATATATCCCCCTTGCGTCACGCGAAGTCGCTCACTTTCTAACTGCGTGATACAATTTTGATCTCTATCGAGTTGACACATTACTCCCGACAATGGTGAAAAGACCGTTGTCCATTGTGTTTTATTTTGATTGCGCGATTAGCGACGGTGGGCCCGATCCGTTTGACCGCAGAATCGAGGCGAGATTAAACGGTCTTAAGCAAACGGTGACTCGGTCCGCCAATTATTGACTTGGAGGGCAGTTTGCCAAATTGTGATTGTAGATTGCCGCTCAGTGGCCTTTCTCGAGAATGTATTGTTGCCAATGTAAAAATCCACCCGTTCTATGTACCTACATCTTTAAAATGCATTTTTTTTCTAATATTCTGAGAGTATGAATAATGGAAAAGTAAAGTAAAAAAAAAAATAAATCATGTTCCAATTTTTTGCGTAAGTTTTTGTCTTACGATAAAGGCGAAGTATGAGACAGTTTATTAGCAAATATAAACGAAATCTCGTAAAAACTAAATGACACTTTCAAATAGATTGAAATGTTTATATAAAATAACAACTCCACATAGTATTTTCCACATTTGTTTTATTTGTTTATTTTTTTCATCATTTCCAAAAGCGTCTTGAACTTGTAAAGATGATAACAACGAGACCCTGTCACTGATCAAATAAAATATATGTGGAAAAAGCTATTAAGCTGTTAATTTATACTAAACAATAATTCGTAAATAATTTTATGTATTTTTTCCTTTTATTTTAAACTATTTTATTCCACTTAATATATATTTTTTTTAAATAAATTACATATAACGCGATGCAATGAGGAAATTAATTATTGGTTTATTCTATAAAATAATATATGTACGATATAATAATTGAAAAATGATGAAGAAAAAACATGAATATAATAAGTTTATATGCAAAAATTATTCACAGACCAACTGTTGAATCATATATTGATGAAATAAAAATATATATGTCATTAATATTACGGTATTGGAAATCACAACACCTTTTACAACAAGTCAAAAAGATAGTACCTTCCTTTAATTTTCCTATACGTATTATATAATACATCATATTTTAAATTTCCAGTACACCTATTGATATATTATCTTCTGCTCTCAATCTCTGCCAAAAAAATATCCTAAGGTCAGTTAAATATAATTTTGTAGATATGAAACTAAACTTATGGGTCGCGAATTGCGATCCTGAATAACTTTGAGAATCATTTTTCGTAACATATTTTCGTAACAAATGTGGTTGCTAATAGATGCAGAGGAAGACCGAAGAATATTTGGCATGATGTATTTCAAAAACTTCAAAGTGATCAGGTTAGGAGTCGGAATAATCGGCGGGTATTAATGAGGAGATGCGCGAATGTGCAAGAGGCTATATTTGTTTGCAAAGACAAATGGTGTATGGGTTTTATTCCCTCTGCCAACCTCTGCGGGAAAGGTGTATTAATATAAGTTTCTTCAAAAAGCGTGTGAAAAAGTAGGTTCTACCATTTTTTTGAATCGACATGTATTTATCTTCCAGCATTTTTTAAGGGTGTACGCTCAAATATATAAAATCAGAACGCGACCAGCTGCACGAGATGCTGCACATTTTGTGCGCAATGATTTTCTTAAAACATTTTAAAATAAGAATTTTTGCTAATACATAATTTTTGTATCAATCATTTATTTTCAAACCCATATATTTATTTCGAGGAAAAACTTATTTTTTCAATACAAAAACGGAATTTTATGCCAAAAATGCAATAACGTCAAATGTTACCAGGGTTTTAAAAAAATTAAGTTGCCAACCATTGATCATCTCGCCTCAAGATTCTCAAGAGTAGTTTGTTTAATCTTGTTCACCATGGAGTTTACTGATTTTGTTTCTGTTCAAAGTGGGCATCACATCTTCAAGGAGACTTGCCCAGTTTTGGACAGAGGAATGTCTTGGTAAAATCTGTCAATAAATTATAAATAATGAACCTTTTATTCATTACTTAATTGTTTTATAATAAATTATCTATTGTCATTTCTGTTCACGACAATTATCAATCAATCCTGTTTGCTGTTGAAAAATGCGATAGCAAATTATTATTATAAACAAGTTCTTTCCCCCGTGTTAACCTGCTTCTTGCCAGCCCAAGTTGAAGTAGCAGTCTTAAATTTAAAATAATTTTGTGATATCATAAACAAATAAAAATGTCAACGCACTAATGTTATATAAGTGAATTTTTAAACTTTTTTACATAGACTATTTTTTCAGAGGGGCATCCCAGACATAGTACATATTTATAATTGTTGGGTTAAATGTCCAAAATTAAACAAGGTTTATTAGATTCAATTTAACATTTATTTATGTAAATGTTAATACGTGACGCTTTTCGTCTTATTAATACATTATCAAACACTAGTGTTTGTCACTTGAGTGTTTGATAATGTCTTACGCGTCACGTTTTAACATATACGTAAATAAATGTAGAATTCAATCCAAAAAACCTTTTTTAATTTTGGATATATTACCCAGCAATTCAATATGGAATTCCACCAACTGTCTACAGTTACAATAAATACATATTTATAATGAAATTGAAACTTTTAACAAATAAATTGTTAAAAATATTTATAAAGTAAAGATATAGTAATTTAAATAGAGAGACTAAAAAAATCCGACAAAGTATAAAAAGGATAGTAAGTTCCAAAAAACAGTCGATATTTTGGACGCGAAAAATGGAGAAACTTACAGAATTAAGTTTTTCTTAGAGTTCAAACATACATCTATCTCATATTCATATGTGTATTCATGTTATTTACATTCATAAGACTTACAGAATAAATAATAATACGCATATTTTTTTTTCTAAAAACAACTATCTGTACCCGGTCACTAATTTCCAAGGGTCAGTCTGGTTCAATGGAAATGAAATCAAATAGAAAGCACACACTTCATATATGTTTGATTTCACAATGCTAAGGGAGCAATGAAAATATTGAAAATCTTGCAATGCAATCGAAAACATTGAACATGGTAAGCGACAGCAGCTATCAAGAAATACGGTGTTAACAATGAACAATGTTTAGTATATGTTATGTGATGTTACGTGCAATAGATGACTCTGGCATTACGGGAAAAATAACGTGTTGGTACCTCTCACAAATCGCTCACTCCTTTCAACAACGTCATAAATCAAAAATCGTCAATTTTCAGTTATGCAACTTTTCGGAATACCCAGAAAATGTACTTTATCCCAGCAAAAGCGGCATATTTTAAACTTAATATTTACCCGCTACAGAGAAGAAAGTGTTGTTTTTGCATTTTGAAGAAAATGTATTGTAAAATTATTTTTTTAAATAAACTAATTATTTTTCAAATGGAGAAAAAACATTCAGGTTTAACCTGAAAAGATCTGTCGCACAATAAAAAGTATTTTTAAAACATATCATTATATTTTTTAACTTAAAAAACGATCTCTTGAAAAATCATGTTTTATTTTATTTATGACGTTGTTGAAAGGAGTAAGCGAAATATATTTTTTTTTAAAACACGCGCGTTTTTAATACAACGTCAAATCAAAAATTCAAAGTAAAAAATTTATTATTTTCACAGATTTAAGATTTTAAACAAACAAATGTTTACATTTTTGTTAATAAAGTTTAAGATATTATTTTAATGTTTTAATGTAGATTATTAATTTTTTTGTGAGGAAGGAATAATTCTAAAATAAATTGGTGAAGTAAATTTGGTTGGAATAAGACTTTTCTGGAGAAATCATGTGGGAAAAGCAAGTTCAGATCGAGTGATGATAATAGAAGCACACCGCAGCATAAGAGGCAACAGGCCCCCAGGAAGACCACTTAAACGATGGAGAGATAGCTGGTCTTCCACCTTCCAGGAGCAGACCAGGGAATAACAGGACACAATCGTAACAAAAAAAGAATGAGAAGAAGAATATGGTTAGTAGTAGAATCAGAAAAAGACCGAGGAAAACTTGACATTAACAAGTATTTCAAATAACTGCAAGATTGTAAATCAATAAGATTTAGATTTTTTATTTATTTTTATCAGCTGTTATAAAAACCGACAGCATTTTAGTAAACGTATCATTTACATATAATATCTACGCACAATGAAGACAAATACAAATACAATACATTTATATGTACATATTCGTATTATATTATGTAGTACACACATCATACTGTTAGGTAGGTAGGTAGGTACCCTAATAACCAGAGGCGTGCTATTCTTCATGATGGCAATCATAATATACATAAAATTTTATGGTTGCCAATTTTAGAAACCATGAAACATTATTTTCGAAACTCATCGAAATATCTTTTAAGAAGATAAGTATCTTTTTCTCGGCGCGCCTCGTCGACGCTATCTACATATTTCACGCAATAACTCATAGCATATATATATATATATATATATATATATATATATATATATATATATATATATATATATATATATATATATATATATATATATATATATATATATATATATATATATATATGTGTGTGTTTTGATTTTCCTAATTTTCATGCATATAACATTTCATACATAACTTGAAATATTGCATGCAATTCTTATCGGTTACAGAAATTATGACTAATGGACTGATTTACGAACCAAAGTAGAGGGGAGTCCGATTTGATAATGCGAATCTTCCTACTGATGATTCGTTCATTTGGAAGATTCGAATCAATAGATCAGTATCACTTGTGTAACCTGTTCACAAAGACTGGTTCAATTTGAAGACGGATCTATCATCAAACGAGGAGAGAGAATTACCTACGATTCACTGATTCATGGATTCTCTGATAAATTGTGGGGCAAAATCAACAATACAAGACAAAATAACAAAAAAGACAAAGCTTTTTTCTTTGTTTTTGTTGTTCTACTATAAACATGAATTGACGCTTCATTTTAAAAATAAGATATTAATATCGGTATAAAATTTCTAAAAATATATGAGTAGAGTAAATAAACAGATGGTGTCATAATTGCTGTCAAAAACTGTTTAAAAAAATATATATGTTACATTCAACAGATGGTGCTGCCACAAGGATAAAATGTTTTAAATCACAGGTAAAAACACCTTTCAAATGTGCACATGAAATCTAGCGCGTATTAGGTTATAGTAAAAAATATACGAAAATAATGAATTAATAAATATTCGAGTGACCACAGATATTGGCTTCCATTCAAGTACTTTTGACATATGACTATGACCAATACAACTATTTTCCACGCCACTGTTTTTCACATTTTTTTAGATTACTATAGCACACATATATTTTTTACTTACTTCTAGAGGTACTTTGAACTAAAAGTATTATATATACACTAATTGAACGCGCTGTCATGAATCTTTGTATCAATTATTTATCGTAATTGAGTTCTATCCGGACTCATTGCCAAAGTAGGAAGTCTACAAACAAATATTGTAACTAATCCGTCATGTTGACAATGTGGTATTTTTCAACGTAAATCTCGGTTTTTGTTCTAAACTAACGATTAAATCTCACGCACGCTCTTTGATATAACATAGTGATCCATATGATGTATTCCAATTCACAGAGTGTAGGGGTCATTTTTCCGCATACGCCAAGGTCCTTTTTAGGACCGCGACCGAGCTTTTCGTCTTGGAATAAGCGCAACTCGCAATGCGGATGCTGACTTCATGTTAGTAACACGTCGAGAATTATCTGATCCGCATGTCTGCCAATCAGGATAAGTCAGAATCAACATGGGTGCAACATTGAAAACAAAACTGACCATTCAGTCAAATTTTAACCGTTAATTGACCGTATTTTTGTGTTGCTGAATAAATTGACTGTTTTTTTATGAAAACAAATTTTATCTACAACATTTTTGGTGTATCCAAATATTATATTATTTATTGATTCGGCATTAACTTTGTGGAATAACATGATTGTTTTATTAAAACTAAACACTTGAATAAACCACTTTAATGAGTTTTATTTATACTAACGACTAGTTTCAAAAACGACAGATGTTTTCATCTCTTGGTACAAATTAAAACATTTAATTGTTTTAATTTGTACGAGAAGATGAAAACATCTTTCGTTTTTGAAACTAGTCGTAAATATAAATAAAACTCATTAAAGTGGTTTATTCAAGTGTTTTTTTTTATTTAATTTTATTTATTGAAAAGAGAAATATTTGTGTTTTTATTATTTATACAAATATTTCAAATTCATACCATTTCTGTGAGCCTAAGCGGTTCATTATTAGAAATGGGTATCAAATTGTGGTAGAGTGGATTCGAACCGAGAAACTCTGACTTACGACGGGACCACAACCCGTTTAATTTTAATAAAATAAAACGTTTAATTTTAGTAAAATAAAATGTCAAAATATTTGTTTACGAATGTGGATTATCTTCGCTTAGGAGATATTAAAAATGACCCCTAAGCTGTGATAATCAAGATTGTGAACAAGTATTTGGACACACATTAAAAATGTCGAAATAAATTAACCGTTTAAATTAAGCTACAATAATAAAAAAGTATATTTTCTAGCATTTCTCATGTATGAGATTATAATCCTGGATTCGAATCTCATACAAGAGTTTCTTTTAAATTAAAATCTTCTTTAATCTCACCAATAGATGTCTCAAGTGAAATTCAAGTGATTCAAGTAAAATGTTTCGAAATTGGACCATATGTATAGATCTTGCAAGAATTTGAGGAGTGTGGTTGTCAATCATGGGTAGAATTGGAGAATGTTACACGTGTGTAAAGTAATCGTTTAAACTAGCCTATGGCAGTCGTAAGCTCTGTAAATGCCCAGTTTTCCATAATCTTTTTCATCTATGTTGAGATGTCAAAAAATATAAGTATTTTTTAAATAAACAAATCGTCTAACTTCATGCTTCATTTAGCTTCAATCATTTACATAAGAGGTGGTATCAGGACTTCGTTGAGTGCTGCCTATTTAGCTTTTACTGTTTGTGTTTTATTTGTGTAATATTAAAAATAACTGTAATTTTCGTAGTCAACGAAGGGTTTAAAGCGTGATGGCGTCTAGATTGCTCTCAGTAGCATAGCAATATACAGTTCGGCAACAAGCTCAGAAACTGTGTTTAAATAATGCGCCTATTTGTTCATTATTGTTAGACGACCGAGGGCATTATTCTTCCAAACAGATTGACAGATGCTAGTTCAACCTTCACCTTTTCACCTCTGTTCCAATGCCCGCTGGATAAATAGTACTTTTATCTCGAAACGCCTGAGACCATTTTTTAAACAGGCTTTGTAAATAAATGCAAATACATACGTTATATGATAATAGTAAGTAAAGTACTTACGTAGAGCTAAGCTTGTTAATATAAGGTTAAAATTGAAGCATCGTTTCAACTTAACAGTAGATGTATTCATATATAAACCCTATATATTTTTTAATTATTGATATTTTCTTGTAACCCTTATTTGACCCTACTGGTGAATAAGACACCACATCGTATTGACGCAGTGCTTTACTGATCGTTACTTACATGAAGGCACGGTAATCACTCCTGCGCTTTAAGGACCAGTCCAGTCTAACATGAAATAAGCATTAGAGTGTAACATCACTTTATATTTATGTTCATCTCCCCCCTGGGAATCGAATCTGGGACTTCTAGTACGGTAGCTAAATACGACCTAACTATTACAACACGAAGGCAGATTATTTATGAATACATACATACAAAAATTTATGAAAATGTACTATATCTCACCAAAAGCAGCATATTTTAAACTTAATATTTACCCGCCACAGAGGCAGAAAGTGTTGTTTTTGTATTTTGAAGAAAAAGTTTTGTTATTTTTTTTAATACACTAAATATTTTAAATACAATATATTTTAAATACACTAAATATATCAAATGGAGAAAAAAACATTCAGGTTTTACCTAAAGAATCTGTTGCACAGTAAATAGTTCAATAAGTGGCATGAATTTTTTTTATGTATTTTAATATATTCTTAAGCTTTAAAAGCGATCTCCTGAAAAATCAAGTTTTTTTTTACATATTTATATGTTTAAAGAAGTAAGTAAGTGATATATATATAATATGAAGAAAAAAAGTATATGTATACCTGTATATGAAATGTTCAAACTATTATATAATCTATCCTGTTATCACTTTAAAAGTCTCGTTACACGTATGCAACAAAAATATTTTTGATGCGTCAAGGTATGAAAATAACAAAAAATGAGGTAAGGTTAGGTTAGGTTATAAGTTACCATTGATTTTTTTTACAAATGACTTTTTTTTAATACATGATACTGGCTAAAAAATTTAGACATCCGTCGAACACAATTCGCTAAAATTTCGACACTGCTTTCTGTCCAAATGATTTCTCACTTCGGTAAAGTGATTGGTATCTAAGTATCGACAGCACAATACTTGTATGCTGCCCATTCCGTTCTAATGCTATCATTGGATCTTGACAAATGTAACATTTTGGCCTTTCATTATCACTGCTTCCTCAACTCAATACAAATAAGCAGATAAAACGTTTGGACCTGCTTCAACCGACATAAAAATATGACTGTACGAGACATATCGCTCACTCCTTTCAACATCGTCATCTATCAAAAATCATTCAATTTTCAGTTGTGCATGTTTTCGGAATGCCCAGAAAATGGAGTACATCCCAGCAAAAGTGGCATATTTTAAACTTGATATTTACCCGCTACAGGGCAGAAAGTGTTGTTTTTGCATTTTGAAGAAAATGAATTGCTTAATTTTTTTTTTAAATAAATTGAATATTTTCCAAATGGAGAAAAAACTTTTAGGTTTTACCTAAAAAGATCTGTTGCATAATAAAAAGTACAATAAGTGGCTTGATATTTATTTTTAATACATTGTATTATATTTTAAAACTTTAAAAACCTTCTCCTGAAAAATCAAGTTTTTTTTATTTATGACGTTCTTGAAAGGAGTGAGCGATATGTATTGATAGTTTAATCAAATAGAGATTATTTTAGTCTACAAAATTGTATTCTTTTGTTAAAAAACACATAAAAATTTATATTGTGATAATTGTTTCGCCTAGTTATAGCGTTTTCAAACGAATGTCATATGTATGTTGTGTGTTGTGTTTTTTATCAATAAAATACAACTCAGTAAATTTAAAAAAATCTCTGTTTGATTAAACAGTCAATATTAAAATTAAAATGGTGTTCTACAAATTAAACGCCAAATTAATAAATATCATTTTCATACGTTAGAAAAAGGGACATTGGATATGCATTTTTACTAAGAATAAAAAAAATATGCAAGTTTAAGGCATCTAGAAGAGTAGATGTCAGCAATATTGCACCATAGGTGCTTGACTAGAATGTGGGGAAATGGGTTCGATTCCTAGTTTAAATAACATCAAAATATATGTAAAATATTTAACAGTATGTTTTTTTGATATTATTTGGAACTGATTACCAGTACTTCGAATATGAAATGTTCCATATAACAATGCATTGATAATGCAATGCTTTTAATGTAACGCTTACAATATAATCAGAAGAATGATAATTTCACACTTTTACCAATCCTTCGAGCACACTTAGTTACACAATATATATCATGCGCTTCCCCGCAATAGGTAGGCAGAGTGAATAGAACGCTACACCAATCTGCCTTTGCAAACAATCTTCGCCTATTCCACATTCATGCATCTCCTCATACATACCTGACTAATTTCAAAATTTTAAAATACTTGATCGTGCCAAGTTTTCCTTCATATTCTTCTGCCCCAATTTTCAACTAAATACATTCATCTGAAAACGAAGATTTTGAAATTATTTTCTCACTCATTTGTTCCAAACGTTCAAACCACCTTAATTTAGCTTATCTCAGCGATGTTTTTTTTTTTTAGATATTTTCGATTATGCCAAGCTATTATCGGTCCTCCTCTGTTTCTATTTGAAATCTAATTAATCAATTGTTGTCGTTAATGGATTGCTCTTAAGTATCTAATAGAATTTGTTGTTGATAATATGAATTAAAAAGAATAAAATATATGATCTTATTTAAATTGAATCCATTGAATTCCATTCCTTAATAACCGTCACCAGAAATTTTTAATAGTTTTTTTTTACAACTCGATAATATTGTGTAGAATAAAGATTATTTATTATTTGAAATTTGATTCAATTTGTGCTTAATGGATTTATAATACAGTGAGAAAATTCACTTAAAAATTACACCTTTTTTACAGCGGGTTCTTTTCTGGTGGACGCCGACACATTCGACAAATAGCAAATAGTAATTGAGTTATTATGAAAGCGTGCTAAGCAATTACCTATATAATATTTTACAAACGCAAAAATTTGTTGGAACTAACATGAACTTTTAGTATTCATTGATAAAACATGCCGAATTAAACTTATTACTGTACTTTAAAATTGATAAACAAAAAATGACATTTCTCTTTTCGGCATTTACTAAACGTGAAATTGTAAATACGTTTCCAAATATGAAAAACACTTTGCTTTTTTAAATGTTTTATTCATCTTTTTCTTCTTTTGTGTGTGTCATGTTAAGTCCTCCTGACGTCGACTATCACTTGAGAGTAATTGTCCTTGTCTTGGGCAGCTCTAAACAGCGCCTCAACGGTCTTAATCCCCGTCCAATCTCGTATATTCTGGAGCCAGGAGATCTGTCTTCTGCCCACACTTCGTAGACCCTCTATTTTGCTTTTTATGATTGACTGAATGCTGTCGAAAGGCGATCTCTCAGACGAATTTGCGTCAAAATGTATAAAACATGCTCAAATGGGGATATTATTTTTTTGACATCTCAAATGTATGAAGAGATGCATAAATATGGAACTGGTAAAGATTGTTCGTAAAGGCAGATTGGTGTGGCGTTCTATTCTCTCTGTCTACCACTTCGGGCGAAGCGGTGTGATGGTAAATTAGTTTAGTTAGTATAATTTATATTTGAAGCACTAACTTAATGATTTTCCATTTTATAATTAAAATGTAACTTTGTTTTAAAATCACTATAAATTCATATTATTTTTTGACATCTCATCAAAGATGAAGAAGAATATGGAAGTTTGGGCATTTACGGGGCTGACGACCATCATAGGCTAGTTTAAGCGACTACTTTACACTCGTGTAACGTTCACCAATTCTACCCATTATTGACAATCACACTACTCAAATTCATTTTGGAAATAATCCAGATTTGTGAACAAGTATTTGGACACAAACAAAATGTTTCAAATGGTTATACAAGAAAATAATGCAATGCTGATATAAGAATTATCGAAAAAATGAAGAATTGTGTATTCAGATGGCTTAGACAAGTAGAACGAATGAAAGAAGAAAGAAAGGAAAAAATATCAGGCGAATGTAGTTGGAAATAGGAACAGAGGTAGACTAAGGAAAACATGGCAGGATCAAGTTGGTTAAATGCTTGAAAGCGGTCAAATTATGAATCGGAATAAATGGCGGATATATACAAGGAGATGCATGAATAAGGATGAGCTTCAGAATATTGAAAAATATAGAATGGTGTGGCGTTTTATTCTGTCTGCATACCCCTTCGGGGAAAATGCATGATGTGTTTTTTTTTGTAAATAAAAAGAGAAATATATGTGTTTTTGTTCAGACGAATTTTTCAATTTCATAAATTTTTAAATAAAAATCAATCGAAATTCCTTACACGCGATACAGCGTGAATCAATAAAATAAATTTCTTTGAAAGTTACCTTACTTTTAATTAACTTCGAGGTCAACTTTGTTCATAAACATAATTTTCGTATCAGTAGGAAAATTATATCAAAATAAAATATATTTGAAAAGAAAAATCAATTGTAATTGCTTTCACTCGACACAGCGTGTATTAATATATTTCTGCGTTCATTGTGACAAAAATAATCGATTTTGTATGAGACCCAAGTATTTCTTGCCATTTCCATCGAGGTAGAAATAAAAACAAAGTGAGTAATCGTTTTCAGATTTGATACTGAGTCGCATTGTGATCTTGATTAAGCTTATCAAATCCAATGCGCAAATTGTATTATCACAATTGAAGTAAAAACGCGACAAAGAGGACCGGATAGTCGGAAGTAATTACTCAACAATTTTGTAATGTTGTAAGAATGCGATGTTAATGTTACATTTTTTACGTATTTTAGTTTAACTAGGTAATTGCTACTATTTCTTAAAATCTATTGTGATACGTATTTTAATGCATTCCTCATCGTTTTCAAGTATCCTATAATTTTTTATCAAACAAAAATGATGCGGAATAGATCAAAATATTTGTCACAATAAATTTTAAGAAACAAAGATATTTACCAGATAAAACTGATATTAAAAATGGATTCATTATACCAAAAACTACCGAATCAATTGATGAAAGTTACAAAATCTATTTAGTTGGATCCGAAAAAATATGGCAATGATTATGAGGAATTGAAGAAATTGTCATTAAAATATAACTCTAAATGTAGAAAATAAACTTTGTTTACGACCACTATCGATATGCACCATTGAGTATGGATAAGGGTGAGAAAAATAATATTTATTTATTAGTGACAACTTTCCACCAGTTAGCCAATTATAGAATATAAAACATTAATATAATTACAAATTTGTTCAATAAACATATGCTGTGATGTATGATTGCTTTCGTATTTTAGTTGAATCTTTTGATTGACGTGGAATTGTAATAAATGGTGCAACTATTATTTGATATTTTCTGACGGTTGCTACTTTTATCAGTTGTACATTTTCGCTGGAATTCATGTTACATCTTTCCAACGGTGAAGAATCCAGTGTTTTATGGATGAAATAACATAAAAATATATTTTTTAAATCTGTCAAAGTCATTTCGTTAAGTCATCTACGTAAAAATAAATGTTTTTCTCCGCTACTTAGTTAAATCGGCGACTTCCGTATGCAATCGGTGTCCTGGAATGATTTCATTATCTTTCCTCGATGCACGATAGTGCCTGAAGAAAACACGTAATCGTATCATCTGTCGTGGTTTACTGATGTACCTTAATGGTAGTATTAAACAACCGATCCCCTTATCAATTTGATTAATCGGTAGTGATGCTGTTGACATGAAAATTCTTACTTACAAAATTTCTTATAAAAACATTTGTAAACAAGAGACATTTATATGAAAATAAAAAACTTGCATGAGACCTTTTTTTGAGTGTATTAATGTAAACACATCTAGTCTCCAGCAACAATTGAAAACAACATGTTTTCAGCAACATAAGAAAATGCAATCATTTTACACCATTATTGGTTGAAAATAAATGTCAGATAATTTGTATCTCATATAAAAAAAATAAAAATGCAATATAGTGACTTTTTTTGCTTCGCATAAAATATATATTTTTTTAATTTAAAAAAAAACAAGATTAATGTGACCAATTTATAGTCTATAAATGTATAAACGACTAGTTTCGAGAACTGCGGAGGATGTTCTCATCGACTGGTGAAAATATAAGTCATTTACTGGTACACAAATGTCAGATAATTTGTGTCTTATATAAGTAAATTTTTGATATGCAAAAGAGTGACTTTTTTCGTTTAAATAAAAAATATTCTGGTTTTTAAAACAAGATAAATGAGTTAAAATAAATCACTTGTGTATGACGAATTTAGTGTTTGTAAACACAATCAGTTTCGAAAACTACATTTGTTCTCAAAGCTAGTCGTATTTACATTAATTAACTCAAAAGCATACAATTGTTTAGTTTTTATATTTAAATCGTAATTATTTCACAAAAATGAAGCCAAATAAAAAAGTATGTAACAAAAAAACGGATTAAAACGTGGGAAAAATGTTTCTGCTGCCGAAAAGTAATGTAAACGGTTATAACTATATATATTTTCAGAGTGCATGCATTGATATTGATTTCGTATTACTGCCTTTATAGTGTGTTCGACGTTGATGTGGAGCGGCTTTATCTAAAGTATTTTTTGAGAGAAATTTTGGTATTCAAGCGGCAAAATAATAAAGATTTAATGGAATGTTGACAATTTAATGTTTCCTGCCGATTACTTTCCTTGATAGCTATAGTACATTTTATCCAAACATATATATAATTTCACGTTCAATACAGTTAGGTTATACATTTTTTTAATTGTCTGCCATTGTAACATTATCATATTTCAGGAGATCTTACTGTCACAATGATTTCAGTTTCGATAAAAATTTTTGTTTTATATATATATATATATATATATATATATATATATATATATATATATATATATATATATATATATATATATATATATATATTTATATATATATATATATATTTATATATATATATATATATATATATATATATATATATATATATATATATATATATATATATATATATATATATATATATATATATATATATATATATATATATATATATATATATATATATAACGTGGTAATATTTTTCTTCGTAAATTGGGTGTAAATAAAATGTAAAGTGGGTGTATAATAATAAAATAAACAAAGTGTTGCTTTGTAATTTAAGTTTATAATTAAAGTTTATTCTTAATTTATCTTTATAATATTTTTCTTTCTATCTATCTGATTCTGACAGTTCAGAATAATATATTTTTTCTATCTGATGTCTTTTGTTTTATTCAGTGCGACGTATGCGACATCTGGTGGTAGAACTGTTGTATGTAGGTACTATTTGTAAGTACTTAATAAAATGTATAGGTAGGTACCTAGGTATTTTACTACATATATACAAAAAGAGAAAGAGAAAGAATGCAGATCTGGGTGTAAAATAGTAGATGGTTTGGGCATGTGGAACGAATGAGTGAAGAAAAAACAGAAAAACATGTATGTAGTTGGAAATAGGAGCAGGGAAAGACCGAAGATAACTCGTCAAGATCAAGTATTTCAAGAACTTGAAAGTGGTCAGGTCAAATGTGTCGGTATGCATGACGAGATGTATGAATCTGGAAGATGAAAAGACTGTTTGCAAATATATAGCGGTGTAGCGTCATATTCACTCTGCCTACTCCTGCAGTGAAACAGACTACCTAATGATTACTTAGTTAGTAAGTAAACTAATGTAAAGTTTGAGAAATATAATTCAATTATACTTAAAATGTTAAAGGCTGTATGGATTGATTAGGCTTTGTGGTAATATCTATCTATTAATAAATAAAGTTTATCTTGTTAAATACCGCTTTTTCTTAGAATCGATTGTGACACGTGTTTGATGCCATCCGCATAATTTAACGGTATTTAAAAATGATGCGGAATGCATTAAATCACGTGATTTAATTTTTAATTAGTATAAGTATTTACCAAGTAAAACATAAATTAAAAATTTAACAAATCTTTCCTTGATTTAGCGGAAGGGGTAGGTACTCTCATAGTATGTAACCGCACCAGGCTGCAAGATCATTTGCACTAGAGCGATTAAGTGCTACGGGTTGACCTTTCACCCCAACTACACTGAGCCGGATAATGCTGATCTGCGCAGTAAACCACCCACTCGGAATGTAATATAACATACGCCGTTTCCTTTTAGACATGAAACCAACATATGTAGACGCGATTTCAAACGATTTCGGAATACAAAATGGTGACAAAAAGCAACTCCATGAAATTGAAAAAGAAGGAAATTAAACAATGTAATAACTTACCTATAGATATCAAAAAAAGAACAAATAAAACTTCTTAAAAATGACTTTTTTTCAAATGAAATTTTCTATTTATTTAAAATATGTAGTATTAAAAATATTACAATTTAATACATTTATACTTAAACATATCTTATACTAGTTACGTAATGCCTCTCAAAAAAAGTGACTAAGCTCTTGTGTTTTGAGAAGGACTTGCACTCAATGTTTATTGTTTGAACTTTATATACAAAAGTCATTTTTCTTTGTATTATTTTTTGTACTATGTCCTTAATTAAGTATACCAAATCGACAGTTCATCGATAATCCTTTTCCAAGCACAAGAGCTAAGTTTTTTTGAGAGGCACAGTGTAACTAGAATAAAATATTATAAATGTACAAATATCTAATTACAACATTTTGAGTGTGTCCAAATCTGGATTTTCTCCAATTATAGGAGTTTTTTTAATTTTTTGAAAAATTTTTTTTGTCTTACCAATAGATGTCTCTAGTAAAATTCTGGTGCTTCAAGCACAATGTCAGAGTTAAATATCACTATTTATTGAGTTGATAATAACTTTGTGGAAAAATATGATGATTTGAATAGAAAAATACAAACATTTGTAAAAGACCACGTTTTTGAGTTTATGATGGTAACAAGACTAATTTCAAGAAAAAACGGAAATTCTGATCAACCGTTTGTATTTCAACCTGTTTCTGAGAACTTCTTTGGTTCTCAAAATAGTCGTGTTTGCATTACTAAACTCAAAAAAAGGAGTGATATTCATATATGCAATAATTGATGTTTTACCAGAATTTACAAATAAAGGAAACCAAATGTGAAAAATCATTAAATGCACAATTCTATGTATTTTCTTTTGTCTTGGTGCCTGAATTTTTAGCGATCAGTGTCGTAAAATATCTTCGTCAGGATAGATAAGACCTTTTGACTCCTTTATACATATCTGTAGCGAGAGCTAATCTCTTGGGCAACGAACCACTCAATCTTGATCAACAACGTCGGACCTACATTGACGTCCCACAGTACCAAAACGAAATGAGCAGGGCAAAGATTCCAAACGGACGATACAATTTTAACTCCTAAGTGTAGTTTGACGTCATAACACAGATGAAGAAGAATATGGAAGTCTAGGTATTTACAGGAATCACGACCTGTCAATAGCTGGTTTATGTTATCACTTTATACACGTGTAACATTCACCATTCTACCCATGATTGACAACCACACTTCTCCAATTTTGGAACTCAATTACGGCTTACGACCGTCTTAGGCATGACAAAGTGATCATATATACACATGTAACATTTAACAATTTTACCCATGATTATCAAGTGAATTTTTTGACATTTCTAAATTTATTGATCAAACTCGTTACACAATAACCATCTATATAAGCATGAAGAAAGCTTTTATTAAGCAGATACTCTACATTTAAAATGTTTTAAAAATAATAAACCCTTATCCGCACCCCAAACGTAATATTATCTTGATCGTTTACACATGAAAGAAAGTTGATCAGGCCTCCGCTTCAGGTACCAGTCCATGGTAGTATTGAATAAATATTACAGTGAATAAATCACTTATATTTATTTTACCTCCCTTGGGAATCGAACCCGGGACCTCCAGAACGGTAGCCGAGCGTGCTGACCATTACACTACGGAGGCGGACAAATAAATGTTTTCAACAAAGTTTTATTTGACCAAAAGGAGTATGTGTTTTTTTATACTTTTATGTGTTAACTTTATATACATACTAATAAAAACATATACTGATATACCGTATACATTTATTTTAAAAAATATAAACATAATTCACATTTTTTTGCAGAGACTCGCCACTTTGTATGGATTTTATTCGATGTGTCTGTGTTTTGGTTGTCAAGCTCTGTGTACGTTTCGTATGGAAGTAAACCATGGATTTGCCGTTGACAAAAAAAGGCCACGAGCAAGCGTGAAGCTCGATCCCATCGTTCGGAAGCTCAAACGGAGACAAGCAACCACACCGCTGTCAGGTATCACAGCGAGGATCAGCCGGTGGCAGGAGAATGCGCCGCGCCGTCATGTAGCGGTTAATTACTGCGCCGGGCCTGTCGTGCGCCGGCAATCTGCGCACGACAGGCCCGATCCTGTCCTGCCTCTCGCGTTTGGATGTGGGCTAAGTTCATGGCTTTGTCGTATCGCGCTTGTTGGCGCGTCTTCTAATTTGAATTTGAAATTATTTTAAAAAAAGAAGAAAAAAAATTGTTAATTTTTAAATAATTTGTGGTACCTAATCGTTTGGGGGTACCTACCTACATAACGAAATTTTAATTACTCTACAATAATGATGCAAGGAATTGATAACAGATTTTTCCAGACTAAATAGAATTATTATTTTTATTTCAATCATAATTTAAAAAATTTTAATTATTCAGTTTTCAAACATTTTGTGGTACCTACCTTACCGTTTAGGGATACCTACCTAACTAAATTATATCTAAGTCATAATTATGAAACAGTGTTATACTACAGATGTCTCTCGACTAATTGCATACAAATATTATTATTATGATTATTTATAATTATTCTTTATTATAGTGCTTTCACATAAATATCATGGTTAGATTAACGCAGAGAACATCATAGTCTAAACTTAACTCGAAGGTGCACAGTTTACATCTGCGCTGTGGCAGTAAATAAATTATTTATGTACTTAAAAAAAGGTAACTTCCTTTTCTTTAACAAACTAGCTACTCCACAAAATTAAACCAAATTGACGAAAAATAATGTCTGCAGACGAAAATATATATATGATTTAATTATCATGTTTTTTTTATGATTAACATTTTGTGTAGTAGGTACAGTTTGTGGAAAACAAGTACTATGGTAGTGAAAAAAATGACATCTCATCTGTAGGGTGAGTAATCCATTGTCTGATATAATAAATATTAGTAATATTTTTATAAAATACAACCAGTGTGATAACAATCACAATTTTCCATTGTGATCTTGACATATAATAAATTGATGAATAAACCGCTTTCATTTTCATTTTAAATAAGTTGTTACTGAAAAAAAATATTAAACTTTTTGTGAACAAACGCATTAATATCCTGTTATCTTTAATCGATATTTGTATAACACACAAATCTTTACAATCAAAATATATATTATTAAAATGTAGAATAAATCACCTAGTAAATACCGGATATAGTTTGAAAACGCTGATAAAATCTTATTTGATACGAATGTTATCGTATGGACCGCAAGTAACCATTTACAATGGAGTTTTTATAAAGGTATAAATAACCAAGTTTAGACACTGCTTGTCTGGTAATTCTTCTTAATTTCGACCTTGCCTTTGAAACGTTCGACTTCCCCGAACAATAACTCATTGTAACACCTTTTTAATGAGAAATATATCATTAATAAAATCTTTGTTTAGTTGTACAACCCCAATGCTCAATAAACAATATAAGTAATTGTAAAAAATGCCATTTCGTAAATTTTATGGTGTGATTTAGAGATACTCGTAGCCATGAATGTAGGTACATGTTTATAAATGTACGTATGTAAATTTATATTTATATATATATATATATATATATATATATATATATATATATATATATATATATATATATATATATATATATATATATATATATATATATTCATATATATATATATATATATATATATATATATATATATATATATATATATATATATATATTTATACATATAACCATGTATAGACCATCACTCAAGAGTCCGAGACACTAACCATGGGACCACAACCCAGCACTTTGTTATTGCATACTTTTATGTAACTATTTATTTTGTAAATTATGTATTATAATATAATTCGATGGTCCGATAGTGATTAATTGATTGATAGTTACACAGAAACCCGTATACCTAAGGTTGATCATGATTTTTAAATGTTTTTCTTCTCGATTGTGTCATGTTTATACTGAACGGATTACAAATGCAGATCTAATTGCCTAATTGTAACGTCAATAAATTTGTTACTGTCTGCCCGGCAATTATCGTTAAGAGCAAAGTCCACTATTTGGATATCGGTTAGAATGATTTTTTCAGTAGGAAAATTAATAATATCACGATAAAATGAAGGACATTGGTACCATAAACCAAGCTAGGATACAAAATGTTGAACCCTCTTCTAGTGGAGCGGAAGGCCGGCTTTTCCTGCGGAGTTTTAGATAGTTTACTCCCAATACTGAGATGTTTCTGATTTGTCCACACTAGTTCATCTTTTCTATTTCCAACCCAGATTAAAATCAAACATGTTGTTTGCAAGAATAAACTTTATTCCACGTATTGAACTATAAACCTTGTTATAATACGCAAGGTAAATAATGAATTAATCTTTTCGAGATAGTCGCGAGTAGGTGCCTTCTTTCTTCGATTATCCATCGCACACGTCGTTCGAGATGCGGTCACTCCAGGACAGCGGTTGGGGAACTATTTTAACCATTACCCCAAAACATTTTTGCGTAAGTCGATATTATCCCCTTCCCCCATTTTGAAAAGAAGACAATCAATGTTTATTTGAAATCAACATTATTTATTGAATTAACTTACAGGAAATAAATTTTAAAAAATACATGAAAATAGTAAGTACGTAATAGACAAACGAAAAATTCAAATTGGATCAAACAAAAATTCAGGTTTTCAGGTTTCATTTTCAGGTTTTGGAGGAATGATGTTGCTTCATGTTTGATACAATTACTTCAAAATTGTAACTTTTGATGTAAGAGCAATTTGAATACCGTCTTCGGCATTAAATCAATTTCTGTTCTTCGTTTTTATGTTCTAATGAAAAAAATTGCACATGAGGATGCGGTAAAAAAATCCCGCCTTTTGCAACAACCTACCTTTGTGAACAAGGCTTGTTCACAAAGGTAGGTTGTTTCAAATGGCAGCAATTTTTTTTACCGCATCCTAATGTGCAATTTTGAAAGCCTTCTCAGCTTTTGACAACCATAAAGACGACAGATTTACTTTGCTAAAAAATTCCTTATCACCCCAAAAAAATCTTTTTTCCCAATTTGGGATAATTTACCCCTGTTCCCCAACCACTGTTCCAGGATATCCCTAGCATTCTAATATACAATAGATCCACACATTGAACGTGTATGCAAACAAAAAACAAAAATAAAAATAAAAATTTAGCATCCTGATTTACATAATGCATAGACTGGGCTCGTAACATACCAGGAACGTATACAGCGACAGAGTATATTATTTTTCGAGTGTCCATCAGAGCTCAGAGCGCTGAATTTCGCAAGAAACTAAATTCTAAATTACCGGCCACTGTAAAACTATTAGATTTTATCTCGACTTTGCTTTGTCCGATCATCATGGACATTCTCTTTGGCCCAAGGCGTTAGATACCGTGATAAGGACATCGTAGATATAGAATCTCAATAGATAATTTATGTTCGAAATAAATATTTTTGTACACGTGCCTCAATACTCTGTATCGAATAATTTATTCACATTATTTTGAGTGTGTCCAAATTTTTACGCACAAATTTAGACTTGACAGTTTCAGTCAAACCTTAAAAAATTAAACTAAAAACCAAACTGTCGGTTTGTGGTCCCGTAGTTAGTGTCGCGACTCTTAAGTCAGAGTTTCTCGGTTCGAACCCATTCTACCACAATTTGATACCTATTTCTAATAGTGAGCCGTTTAGTTTCAAAGAAATAGTTTGAAATTGAAATATTTATGCAAATAATAAAACACAAAAAATCTCTTTTAAAAAAAAAAAACTTTGTTTTTAACCACTTTTTACTTGTGCTTTTGCCCACCCTTTTTTCAACAAGAACCTTGCCATATTCAAGAATAGATATGTACGAAATCTAAAACTTTGAAATATTCATAGTAAGATGAGTAAGCAGAATTAAGGAGTAGGTAATTAATTAATGATTTGGAGCGAGAGACGAAGAGGGTGTGGAGTTTTTATTACTATTTTTTCTAAGAAACAGAAATTGAAAATTTTCTATAAATTATTACTTATATTCAATTGATATGATTAGTGTTATTTAAATTTGTTTTATTGCTTTTTAATTTCTAAAATCCGTACATTATGTAATGAATTAACTTTTTTATAAGAACAAATTATTTAAGTACCATTTTCAACATAAAAATAATGATTTTTATTAAAAATATGTTCAATAAATTATTTGATAACTCATATATTATTTATTTACTTTATTAATTTTTTAAAAAATGTGCCACAAAATATCTGCGATAATAATTTTATTTTTTATTTTTAACCATTTTTGTTGGGTCGATCTGAGCGTTAATTTGTGCTAAAAGCGGTTTTGAAGGTATTTTGCAGAAATCATAAATTTGTGCATATATCGTTATATCATCTAAAATCTGTTGATGTAAAAGGTAATTGGAGGGCATGTATGGATGTGATGGAAGCTACGAGCGTATGTCAGGACAGATGAAAATGGCGTTCTATTCTCTCTACCTATCCCTACAAGAAAATGGCTTGATTAAAGTAAAAGTAATAGGTACAGGTAATTGAGTTAATTATGGGAACAACCCACTAAAAATTTGTGCTAATAATATGAAGATAATTCTGACCGTTTTTTTTTAAAAACATTGTAGGTTAAAAAATAAAAATATTCTTCTAATAATAAATAAATATTTTATTGTTTATTACTAAAATGCTTTACTCAAGTTTTTATTGTTTAATTTTGAGTTTTAAGTCTCAATACTATCAATTACCTACAGTTTCAGACGTCATTGAACGTCTCCAATTACAAGTACAGAAACACAACGGTTTAATAATCCAGTATTAACAATAACAGATATAAGTATGTTATACCGCCAACATATAAATAGGGTGTTTTTTTAGAGGTATACAAATTCCAATTTCCCCCAATAAATTGATAGTGGCACCCACCGTGTAGCATGTTGCACCATCTTGTTGAAACCACGCCTCTGTCACATGAATATCATTCAACTGAGGTACGAAGAAGTCAGTAATCATGGTTCTGAAACGCTCTCCATTGACGATAATATTCTGGCCGGCATCGTCTTTAAAAAATATGGCCCAATGATTCCACCTGCCCATAAAGCACACCAAATAGTAACTTTTAATGGATATACACGACAAAAGCTTCTGGGTTTTTTCCTTTCCAAATTCGGCAATTCTTTTTATTGACAAAGCCATGCCATTTAACCAAAATTGTGCCTCATTCGTGAACAAAATGCGTTGAAAAAGACTATCAAGCTGAACATTGTTTTCGGTCTATTTACCGAACCTACGACGCGCGTAATAGTCATTCACTCTATTCATGGTAAAATGGCAAAACGTACTGACTACAAATCAACTGTCAAATTAACAGTCTGTAGAAACAATATTGCCAACATTTTGAATGTGTCCAAATACTTGTTCACAAATCTGAATTATCTCCAATAATGAGTTATTTATTAACATGAAACGCTAGTGATTCAAGAAATATGTTTCGAAAGAGAACAATATACATATATAGAAGTTCCAATAATTTGAGTAGTGTGGTTTTTAATCATGGGTAGAATTAGTAAATATTATTCGTATATAAAGTGATCACTTAAACCAGCCTATGACATTCGTAAGCCACATAAATGTTCTTCTTCTTCTGTGTTGAGATATCAAAAAATATTATACAATATTTCAAGCACAAAAACCAAACCTCTAAAAAAAACATCCTATACATTTAATGTATTATGGTAGGTATATCAAGCTAGTGCAACATTGTGCAGTAATGTGGTTGATGCCTCTTACATTGTATTTAATTATAGAGTCAAACCAACCTTTTTTCCTTTTTATTTTACCAATTAGATCTATTAATTACTTTTTCACATTGTTAAAAGTCATTTTATTTCAATCAATATCTTACATTGTGATCTCTAGAACAAATATTGATGTGAACAGTTAAAACAAACATGTTTTTTGTATCCTTCAGTGATCATAATAGGATTGTTTGTGTACGCTTATGACTTGATCATATATTACCGTTTCACCGATACATGATCCTTGCAAAGATAAGTGTTCATAAATACCAAAAGCTAAATGATGTTTGTTCAAAGCATATCCTTGCTATGTTTATATCATATCTTATCCTGGAACGGAATTAGCTGAGCTGAAAATAAACGTTGAATTAATTAACAATTTATTATTATTTTTAAATACACATTTGAAGTGTGTCCAAATACTTTCTCACAAATCTGGGTTTCTCCACTTATTACTAATTTTCATCTCTTTACATATAAACATAAATGAAGAAGAATATGGAGGTCTTAGTATTTTCAGGGGCGACCTGTCAAAGGCTAGTTAAGTGATCACATAGCACACGTGTAACATACACCACTATCCCCATGATCGACAACTAAATAAACTAATCAAATTTAAGGAACTCCTAGATATATTGATCAATCTTATCACACAGTACATATGACTTCACAACGGCCATCTATGATAGATTAAAAAAGGTTGTATTTAGTAGAGGCCCTTTTATTTGTATGCAATATCTGAACCTTGATTACTTTCACATACTAAAAAACGCCTGAAAACATAATTTAAAATTTTTATCTACCGAAATTCATTTTTTAATAAGGCCTGCGATATGTGCAATGTAATGCTTAATGAAATAGACATAAATAATGTTTATTTTAATACGATTAAGACAAATATTGTTGATATCTATTTGACTAATTGATAAAAAATTATATTATTTTATAAAAAATGTAATGTTAATTTATTATATAGTTAAACTTTTATGTACATGACAGTTTATTTTTATTTTTAGATTACTTGAGCGAAAACCTCTTATTGGAATGTTATTTTTTTAATTGTATTATTTTATGTTATTTTTGTTAAATATTCTATTGGTTTTCCAATCAAAAAATAGAAAAAAAAATTTACCAATTATTTTTACTTTTAAAAAAATCAATAAAACTTTATTATTGTATTTTTATTAAATTGATTCGTAGAGTGTGTCCTGTCCCCCTTTGATTTGTTATAAGCCCTGTAAATATCCTGATTACATGTTTCATCTCAAGTTCAGACACCTTAAGTATAATTTATATACTAAAATCTGGTCATGTCAAAAGTCTACGTTATCTAAAACTATGTAAAGATAAGATGGATGGATGTAGAGCAAGCTAGTGTAACATGTAGACAAACGAATGTGGCGTTCTATTCTCTCTTCCTACCCTTGCGGGGAAGTGGCGTTATGGTTAGTTAGCTAGTTAGATATTAATTCACAAAATTTTTAGTGTGTCCAAATACTTGTTCACAAAACCTGGATAATCTCCAAGTACAATTCTATTCATCTCACCAATAGATGTCTCTAGTGAAGTTCTAGTGATTCAATAATTTTGTTTCAAAATTGGTTAATATGTATATGTAGAACTTCCAAGAATTTGAGTAGTGTGATTGTCAATAATGGGTAGAATTGGTGAATGTTACACGTGTGTAAAGTGATCACTTGAACCAGACTATGACGGTCGTCAGCCACGTAAATGTCCAGGCTTCCATTTTCTTCTTCATCTTTGATGAGATGTCAAAAAATAATATGAAAATAACTCCTATAATTGGAGATAATCCAGATTTTGTGAATAAGTATTTGGATACACTCAAAATGTTGTAGTTTCATTTTCGTTACGTGAATATTAGGTTATGCACAAAGGGAATGTTGTATTAATTTCTGGAAGGCTTTCCATGACACGTGTGCATTCGTACTGTTGACCACCCGACAAGTCAAGTTATTAATTTAATTTTTTTGCTAAAAAATCAAAAAGATCTCAGGTCTTGTGTATCATCAAATCGTTATATAAATACGGACGATTCATCTTGAAACCCCTTAATTTGAGTAGTATTTTATAATTATTCATTTCATTCAAAGGTTAGAAATAATTTGATTTAAATATCCTCATCAGCTATCGGAAAAAAATGCTAGACGTGTATAAACAGTTGTTTTAATATCGTGATCTAATAAACGAAGCCTAAACTACCAAATTGCGTAACGGAGAAACTGTAAATATGGTAGACATTAAAAGTAGTCTGATACATCTACAGAGACTGAAACAATCTATATAATTTGTTCCTCTGGTGTTTCAAAATGTCCCAAATAACGTAAAATGCTTGCGCATGTATTGATTTCTTTGTAAATCTGATGGCCTTGTGCAGAGCCGAATTGGGCATCGAATTTTCAATAAAGACGTTCGCTTTCCGTTATTTAATACATATCGAAAAAGACATTCCATTGCTTAAAAAATACGATTAAATTAACCTAAAATACAGCAAAGATTTTTTTAAGTATAAATATATGAAAATGAAGTATGAAGTTGGCAAAAGGATAAAAGTAGCTGTCTTCGCATAAGTACTTATAGTACTAATAGTTAACTAATAGTTAATAGTAGTGTAATAGTTAATGGAAAAACTCTGTGTACTGTAATTCAGATTTTGTTGGTGTGACATATCGCAACACTAAGGCCACAAACGAGCACTGATCGCGGTCAGTCAGCAAAGCCGTAACGTCATAACGTAACATGCTCGCCGCGAGCGATGCTACGACGTCACGTTACGATGAAATGCTCCGGTCAGTCCTCACCCTTAAACAAGTGTTTTATTTTTATATTTAAATAAAACACAGAATTTACTATCAAATTTCGTTTATGTTATCATATTTTGTAAGACCAACTCAGAATTGGAAAAGTGTAGTTTGTCATAATGTATATGGTGAAAAACAAAAAAAAATTAAGAAATAAAAATAAGTATTTTTCTTTTACACGTATAAATCTACCTAAAAATTCTAGTATTAACCTTATATATGGAAATGAAATATTGAGTTCGTAAAAATATGATAAAAGAAGACTGAAAGCTAACGAAATGCGTTTTCTCAAATAAATAAGTGGCACAACATTGTATGATAAATGTTTGAATGGTGATATAGGAAAAAATGCTGGACTGAGATGAGCATTATCAAGAAAATTAAAAAAAAAGTGCGTTAAGTTAATTTGGATATGTAAATCGAATGAGCAAAAAAAGAATAGAAAATAAAAATAATAAGGCGAATTTTTATGGAAATAGGAGAAGGGGAAGGCCATAGAAAACTTGCATGATCACATAAGCACATTCAAATACTTGGTGATGTCAGAAATCAAAATATCGGTATACATAGGCGGGTATTTACGAGGAGATGCATGAATGTGGAGGAGACGAAGAACGTTTGCAAGGACAGATTGATGTCACGTTCATTCTCTCTTCCACGTTAATGCATCTCCTCAAACCAAATAAAAATATATGTAAGTGATTGGTCGTTTTTCGTTGTTGTTTTTACATTATTGCACTTTAGAGTCCGGAACTGTTGCAGCCCGTGCGACCGGATGGTAGCGCCCATCCGGAGTGAGCTACTCGCCAATTACACGTGCACCGTGTTATTATTTGTATGAAAGCTGCTATTACGGCCAGATAGCCGGAGCAAGCAGAAGATTAGCTCAGCTCTGAATGCCTGTGCGAGTGTTTCTTACCATTTTTATCACCTTCTCTGACTCATGGTATTACCAACGACGGCTGGCGTTGCACCATCCTTTATTTACACATGTGCTAACTGTATCTACCACTAGCTAAGAATTAATTATGTTATCTAGGAGGATATTCTATTAATAGGGATGTATTTTTAAATATATCTGTGAGCATATATCGGTAGTGTAATGGCAAACAGGTATATCTGCGTAAAAAAGTGTATTCCATAATCTAGCAAAAGGATAAGGCTGTAGTTGCAATACTTATTTAGTTTTATTTATATATGTACATATGCCATCCGAACAAAGTATTTAATTTCACAAGTTTGTTTTTGCTCTCCTGTAAAATTTGGTCTGAGACAGATATACCCCTTTGCCTTTATACTACCGATATATATATATATATATATATATATATATATATATATATATATATATATATATATATATATATATATATATATATATATATATATATATATATATATATATATATATATATGTATATATATATATATATATATATATATATATATATATATATATATATATATATATATATATATATATATATATATATATATATATATATATATATATATATATATATACATATACATATATGTATATTTATATATATATATATATATAAATATATATATATATATATATATATATATATATATATATATATATATATATATATATATATATATATATATATATATATATATAAATATACATATATATATATATATGTATATATATATGTATATATATATATATAAATATATATATATATATATATATATACATATACATATATATATATATATATATATATATATATATATATATATATATATATATATATATTTATATATATATATATATATATATATATATATATATAAATATATATATATATATATAAATATACATATATATATATATATATATATATATATATATATATATATATATATATATATATATTTCTATATGGTTATGGCAAAAAAGTATTAAAGTAGACTGAATTCAGTCAAAATGCAATATCGGACAAATGTACTTAAAAACGATGTTTATTTTTAATTACAGATGTTTAAATGGTCAAATAAGGAAATAATGCTAGGCTTAGATAAGCATTATCGATAAAATTAAGAAAGGTGATAAAAGATGATCAACACTTTGATTTGATAATGTCCTAATAAGACGAAACGCGTCACATACCATGTATGTAAATACAGTAGAATTCAATCCATTAACCGTGTTTAATTTTGAATATAATATCCAACAATAAAATGTTCAATTAGCATTTTTTCACCCCAATCTAATGATAATACTGTCGGGTTCAGTACATAGTGGTGTGATATTTATTCTTAAATACAATAATAAATTAACACTCGATAAACCTTCACAAAAAACAATGACGTAATCCCTTCGCTACTACATACTAATTCCCGATATGCAAATTCGCTAAATCAGTTCGAGCGCCCGGAACGGTAGCGGTCGTTAGCGCCGACCGCGCCGTTAGAACGACGCGTCTAGCGGGTAACGAGGCGGTCCCGCGTGATGGAATGCAACCTTCGGTATAAAGCGTTATTCGTAAGAGGCTGCGCGGCCATCCCCGAATTGTCTGATCTCATGCGAACGGGGCGGAAATCTCGATCTGACGTGTTGCAATGCGGGTAGGTAAGAATAACCGTTAACGTGTGTGAACATATAGTATGTGAATATTTCCATATTGCACTAATTTTTAAAAGATGCATTGTCAGATTATTTTTATGTTGGTTGAAATTTTTATGGATTTCATAAAATTTGCACAAAATAGGTCACTTTCAGTTGAGAATTTAGTGCTTTGAAATTTTCATATTATTTTTGACATCTTAAAAATAATAATAATTCTAGTGATTCAAGAACAAGGTTTCTAAATTGGTTCACATATATATAGAACTTCCAAGAATTTGAGTGATGTGGTTGTCAATAATGGGTAGAATTGGTGAATGTTACACGTGTGTAAAGTGATCACTTAAACCAGCCTATGACGGTCGTCAACCCCGTAAATGCCCAGACTTCCATATTCTTCTTCACGTTTGATGAGATGTCAAAAATAATAGAATTATTTTCATAGATATATTTACCATAATATACTAGTAAGAATAAATATCAACATAAATAAAAATAACATATTGTCCGCATCCGTAGTGTGTGATGTTAATGGTCAGCACGCTAGGCTACCGCACTGGAGATCCCGGGTTCAAATGTATTTAAATATATAAATTTGAATAATGATTAAAGAAAACACTTGTTTTTTACCACTTGAGTTTTATTATAGACTACGTGTTTCAGAAGTTAAACTTCCATCATTCAGGTCTGTATAGTAACTAAAATATAAAATATAAAATTGTTCTAAAAATAAGGAGAGGGGAAAGTTAGGGGGAGGGGGTTAGTCAAGGGGCGGAGTTTGAAAACAAAGGAAATTTTTTGAAACGATATGTTATTTAATAAATTATTATTAGAATTTAGGTTTTTTTGGATTTCTAAATTTTCAAGATAATTCATAATTTAATTATCATATTTCAATAATTTGTTAGTTTTAATGTAGACAGCATCAGATTTGTATAGAATACTTTGCTGTGAATTTGACCATATTGTATTATTAAGAATAAATAAAAATATATATTCATATAATTCAAACCAGCTTATGACAAATCACTTTACAGGCCTAACTGTAAATACCGATATTTCCATAATTTTCTCCATTATCCTTATTTAATGTTATTAGCCCATTTCTGTGTGAATTTTTATTTAAATCTTCAAATAGATTATAACTGATGGAGCGCGGAAGTAATATCCATCTTTTACCGTGTGATATTAAATTTTCTTCTAGTCATCAAGATTGTCACCGTAATAAGAAAAACGCCTGCATTAAGTCAGTATAGATTAATATCACCAATAAAAACAACGCAAGCCTCAAGTCTGAGACATTTATTTAAATTGGTCGCAACATGTAGGTAAAACATTATATGTTTATACTATGCTTGTATGTATATCATACAGGATGGTGCAAGGGATATTGACGGTTTTCAGAGTGTTCTTGTGGAAATAATAATGAAACCACCATGGTCAAAAACATATGTTTTAGACATGTCAGCATGGATAAATGGAAAAATATTTTGAAAGTCTGGGATTTAAGTGATTTATAATAATAATATTAAAACCCTTATCCGCACCCCAATGGTGCATAGGGCACTGCGTCATATAAACGCAGTGTTATCTTGATCGTTTACGCATGAAGGAAAGGTGATCAGCCCTCCGCTTCAGATACCAGTCTAGGGTAATATTGAATAAATATAACAGTGAAAAAATCACTTATATTTATTTTACCCCCCTTGGGAATCGAACCCGGGACCTACAGAACGGTAGCAGAGCGTGCTGACCATTACACTACGGAGGCGGACACTAAGTGATTTTATACACATGTAAAATTTCATTCTATCCGTGATAGCTACTCGCCTCGATTTTACGTTTGGAACCAAGCATCCATATTCTTCTTTATCTATGTCGAGATGCGAAAAATGTAACTTCTTTGCGGTAAAACCCTGAATTGGACCCAGAAAAGGATTTTGGACACAGCCAAAATTTTGATCAGAAAAAATATGGTTTTATTACGCATAAAATGTTTAAAATACCACACAATTATGTCTTTGTAAACAATCTTCACCTCTTCCACATTTATGCATCTCTTCATTCATACCCGTCGATTGTTTCATCCTTCTTTTGCTAACTCCACGCCTCACTTTCGTACATTAGAGACTGTTTTTTTTTTTTTTTGGGGTCAAGGGATCTTGCATCCCTTATGTCACTGCGACCATATTAGGTATATTGTGACTTCCCTCTGTATTACAGCTCACTGCCAAGACCTACATGAGTCATGTAACTTACGACCTGTCTTGGTGGTAGGAGCTTCACCTTCTCGGAGTCCAGTAGAGGTCCTCTAAGGATGTGACTTCGTTTGTGAGCGAGTGCGTCACAATTGTAGAGAATGTGGATTGGCGAATCGTTATCCTCCATTCAAAATCTGCATACTGGGGAGTCATGAAGTGAGATTTTTTGTTTATTAGATTTATATTATCCACTGACACTTCGTGATTTAATTGCATTTTAATGTATTATTAGATTAAAACCATTATTTTTAGCTTTTCCACTTTATTTTTATTTGACCAGCGACCGGATTTCGTCGTTACCGACATCATCAGACTGTCTGATGATGTCGGTAACGACGAAACCCGGTCGCTGGTCAAATAAAAATAATGTGGAAAAGCTAAAAATATTGGTTTTAATCTAATAATATATTTTTTGTTTATTTTACTTTTAATTCATATTTTTATGTATTTTCTTATAATATTATCATTTTTGCGTTCTCATTATAAGTCTTAAAAGTAACGGATAATAGGGGTTTTACAGTATATCCATAAAAACAGCTTAAAACCTTAAATAAAATAAAATAAAATAAAATAAATATCTATTGCGCCATCCTGTATAACGCGAGGAGAGCTCATGCGCAGTTATGTGGAGAACTCTGTTTAGTTGACCGGACTAGATCCAGTTTATTGATGAATATTATACTCCTCCTTGCTGATACGATCTTACACACGCCAGTTCTAACTTCCTCTTCATCTACCATTGAATCTGCATTCTGCAAACCATATTAAAACTACTAAGTTGCGATTCAGTCGAAAATACGTTTTATTAGTACATTTTTGAAACGTGAAAGTTTCATGTATGGATGCTTTTTTATTACACGCCACAAAATTATGAGCTTGTAGATGTAAAATAAAACTCATATTTATTTTCTTAATATTACACTAATTTTGTAGCATTTTATCATATCATTTGGTTATTTATGTACCTTCGAGATAATCCAGATTTTGTGAACAAGTATTTGGACACACTCAAAATGTTGTAAATAAATTATCTGGTCAAATTATAAGCTTAATAATAAAAATGAAAATGGTATTTTCTGGCGTTTCTCATGTGTGTGATTATAATCCAGGATTCGGATCTCACAAACTAATATAAGAGTTTCTGCTTAGTAAAAAGCTTCTTTACATCTTACCAATAGATGTCTCTAGTGAAGTTCTAGTGATTCATGAACAAGGTTTCTAAATTGGTTCATATATATAGAACTTCCAAGAATTTGAGTAGTGTGGTTGTCAATAATGGGTAGAATTGGTGAATGTTACACGTGTGTAAAGTGATCACTTAAACCAGCCTATGACGGTCGTAAGCCCCGTAAATGCCCAGACTTCCATATTCTTCCTCATCTTTGATGAGATGTCAAAAAATAATATGAAAATAACTCCTGTAATTGGAGATAATCAGATTTTGTGAACAAGTATTTGGACACACTCAAAATGTTGTAAATCTTTAATTCATTCTGCAATTGGGGGGACTCGAATCCGGGATGCCAGTTTCGCAGTAAGGCATCTACCCAACCACGCCACAGCGCCTGTCATACCTGATCATGGCAAGTTTTCGTCGGTCGTCCTTTACTCCTATTTCCAACATTATTCGAATCATAATTTTGCTTTGTAGTTCTTTTTTCACTCATTCGTTCCACATATCCAAATCATCACAAATCACGTTTCTTAATTTTATTGTTAACGCTTATCTCATTTTTGCATTATTTCTTTTTATCACCATTCGAACATCTATCATACATCGTTTTGCCGCAAATTTGTTTAAAAGGACGCATTTCGTCTGCATTCAGTGTACTTTCATCCTTCTTTTGCTTAATAAACGTGGTACCATTTTTGAAATAAAATATTTACTACATTTTAAGTGTGTTCTATAACTAGTTGACAAAATATGGATTATCTCCACGTACAGGAGTTTCATGTAACAATCGAATTGGTTTCTAAATTGGTTCATATGGTTCATGGTTGTCAATAATGGGTGGAATTGGTGAATGTTACACGTGTGTAACATTCACCAATTCAGTGATCACTTAAACCAGCTTATGACGGTCGTCAGCCCCGTAAATGCCCAGACTTCCATATTCTTCTTCATCTTTGATGAGATGTCAAAAAATAATATGAAATAAAATACACTGCCGGCAATTTCAGTCACGAGCCGCCTCTGATTTTATTACATTTTTTATTATTATATATTGCATGGTTTAATTAGCTGGAGGCTTAGTTCTCGCGAGGATGATACGTTTTTAGACGTGGGTCAGCGATCACGCCCACAAAGAAGGTCTGATGAAGACGGCACACCAGGAGAACATGGATCATGGGTGGCAAACCTTTTCAGCAGCCAGGCCAGATTTGAGAAGTGACATTTTACACTACGCCGTAAAACAAAATTTCTTCTATTATTCAAAGCAAATATATGTATATATATATATATATATATATATATATATATATATATATATATATATATATATATATATATATATATATTATATATATATATATATATATATATATATATATATATATACATTCATTTAATTTTTTTTTAAGGTATTACGAAAACATGAATGAAACATATTTATTAAATTAGAGGTTTATATATATAAAATATCAGTAAACTACTCAGTTCTTCTGTAACTCTTCTCTTCTTTGGTCCAACGTCATTACTACTTTAATTTTATTAGTATACACTAATTTATATCACAATTTATACATATTTAGAACTTTTATATGTATTTTTTAATTGCAGAGACCCACAAAGCCACCTGACGCCACTTGAGGCCATTATATGGGTCTTGAAATTGTCACGATAGTGAAATACTTCCATTTATAAGATATGATATGAACTACGCACGATGGAGTGTTCTTTTGGTGGTTCAAAGTACACTCAAAGAAAAAATATGTGAAATGCTCCGCGGGCCACGGGTTGGCCACCCTTGACATAGATGGTAATAGATAAACCTGGTACCTGGTTCTGTGCAGTGCACTTATTAGCCGTACGAGATGAGCGTAATGATGCAAAATATTATAATGATGGACTTTTTAACCCGAGGCAAATTACTTGCAAGTATGGAAGTACTCTGGAGGCCTGATTCGAGTTACGGAGTTACGTACCGGGAAAGTGCGAAGCGTGGTGTAACGACGGAAATTGTATCATATTTTGTCATGTGATCTCTATATACATGACGTTATAGATCATATTATGTCAATCAAACCATAGAATCCATATTCACGTATAAAATATGAAAAATATCTACATCTTCACGATCAAGTGAAGGCAAAAGAGTGGAATATATTATAAGGATATTAATTTATTGATTTGGCATCAAGTTTGTGGAATAACATAATTATTTAAATATAATACATAATACAACACTTGTGTAAGACCGCGTTTTAGAGTTAAATTATGTAAAACAAGCTTATTTTTTGACATCTCATCAAACATGAAGAAGAATATGGAAGTCTGGGCATTTACGGGGCTGACGACCGTCATAAGCTGGTTTAAGTGATTACTTTACACACGTGTAACATTCACCAATTCTACCCATTATTGACAACCACACTACTCAAATCCTTGGAAGTTCTGTATTTATGAACCAATTTTAAAACATTATTATTGAATCACAAGAACTTCACAAGAGACATCTATTGGTGAGATGGAAAGAAGTTTTTTATTGAGCAGAAACTCTTTTATTAGTATATATACAACTCGGTGGAGCATATGGAGTCCACAAACTGTCTCCAGGCTTTTCTGTCGGCTGCCAGCTCCCTTGCATCCTCCCAAGTCAGATCCGCGTCCCGAAGTTCTGACGAGAACTGCCGACGAATTGTCAGCAGTGGTCGTCCTGGGCGGCGCGAACCTGATGCCTTGTAAAAGAGGCAAGCTTGATTAAGGCTCTCAGGAGGCATACGGAGTACATGGCCAAGCCAACTGAATCGCCTTTTCTTGAAGACAGTTGTGACCAAGATTTGCTGCGTCCTACGCCTTCTCTTCATTCCTCACAAAGTCAAACCACCGCACGCCTAAGATTCTCCGCAAACACCTATTCTCAAAGCTTAGTACACGGCTGCTCTGGGCCCTTGTAAGGTGCCATGTTTCACAGCCGTATAAGAGAACAGGAGCAATGCAGGCATTGTATAGGCGGCATTTGGTTTTCACCGAGTATAAATCCGATCTCCGGACAGCCTTCATACTGTTAAATGCGGACCCAGCGAGTCCTAATCGCACTCCCAGTTCCTTTTGAAGGCTGCCATTTTCAGTCGCGTACACTCCCAAGTACTTGAAACTCTCGACCCTTTCGATGCGCTGGTTACTCAACGTCAAGGGTTGTTGGGCATCTAGGCATGAGCTGTTGCACAACACATGGGTTTTTGCAACATTTATTGTAAGCCCCATGTGCGTAGAGTAGCGTTTATTAGTATATGAGGTCCAAATCCTGGATTATCACACACATGAAAAACGCCAGAAAATATTATTTTCATTTTTATCATTTTGTGAACAAGTATTTAGACACACTCAAAATGTTGTAAATGAAACAAGCTTTTTTGTGTTTTCCACCACTTAGTCAAGCTGGAATAAAGATTATATATATATATATATATATATATATATATATATATATATATATAATATATATATATATATATATATATATATATATATATATATATATATATATATATATATATATATATATTTATATATACATATATATATAAATATATATTTATATATATATATATATATATATATATATATATGTATATATATAAATATATATATATATACATATATATATATATATATATATATATATATATATATATATATATATATATATATATATATATATTTATATATATATATATATATATATATATATATATATATATATATATATATATATATATATATATATATATATATATATATATATATATATATATATATATATATAAATATATATATATTTATATATATATATATATATATATATATATATATATATATATATATATATATATATATATATATATATATATATATATATATATATATATATATATATATATATATATATATATATATATAAATATATATATATATATATATATATATATATATATATATATATATATATATATATATATATATATATATATATATATATATATATATATATATATATATATATATATATATATATATATATATATATAAAGTAAGACATTATAAACCGCGTTTATAATCCAATCCAATCCTTCAAGTTGAATAGAATACTTGATTCACTCAATCAGTCATACCTCCGACTTCCACAATGCATCGCACAACTGCATTGTGGTTTCACGAAGGCAATATGCAATCTTCAGTCATTACAGGAACTATTCAGTAGGTGTGATAAAGTGTTCAATATTGAAAATCATCGCAAATTATCGAACCCGTTTCGCGAGGATAGATATCACTTATTTATTACAGGGAAAGAATGCCAATACTATGATTGGCATACATCTCTATAGATGTTCAGGTATGTTAGATGCAAAGTAGTTTTGAAAAATACGATTTCTCACATTAAATGTTTCGACTTATTTCCATCATGACGTATATCGTTGGCAAAAAAAACGCGCTTAGAGTGTCAGAAATGAAGACTCTAAGAAGCATATCAGGTAAGAGTCTTCGAGAAAGAATAAGAAACGCCAGGATCAAGGAAATATGCGAGATCGAATATGTCGTTAGGTGGGGAAGACAACGAAGGAAACAATGGTATGCGCATGTGAGGGGAATGGAATCATCCAGACTCCCCCACATCGCACTGTACGGCCAACCCCGGGCAGACTACCAAAGAGATGGATCGATAGCTGAGAATCGACATCGCAGGAGGCTTATCCCTATTAAAACTAGGCCACAAGGCCTACACCAAGAAGAAGAAGAAGAAGACTTATTTACTATCCCTGATTCTTTCGCCTATAAAACGTTTATCAAACTTTTGAGTTTTCTACCTAAGCCGTATTGCTTCACTTCCATATAAAGTCGTGGTTCCATACATTTGGAACCACGACTTTATTGTGCATTGCCAGTTTAATTTTGCGGCACATTCGTCAGAGACCGCATTTTGACTGTATTTATTCTACTTTCATCCTTCTTTTGCCAACTGCGTGCTTTACTTTTATACAGGCATAGAGAAATATTTACTTTAGCAGAGACACTTTTTTTTGGATGTATGCAAGATCCGAACCCCGATTTTTTTGACATACTGGGTAACGCCTGATTTTTTTTTTATCCAGCTTATAATTTTACCAGTTTTTTTCATTCACAACGTATTGAGTGTGTCAAGTACTTATTTGCACTAAAAAAATGTTGTGTAAGTTACCTAGTCTATTTAAATTAAATAACTTAGTTTTAACCACTTTTTAATAAATACAATTTAAACTACCGGTTTCGATAAGAGCCTTATCATCATCAGGTTTCATTTTAATTAAAAAATATTTAAAACATTAAAATACTCTCATCAAAAACTTCCACACACTCCGTGAAAATCCTAAATGTGTGTGGAAGTTTTTGGTGAGAGTATTTTAATGTTTTTAATGATTTTGAATTGAAATAAACCCTGATGATGACAAGATTCTTGTCGAAATCGGTAAGTAAAATTATATTTATAAAAAAAGTGGTTCAAACTAAGTTTTTAAATTTTATAAAGCTTATAAAATGTGCCACAAAGTATCTGCGGAAAACATTCAAGAAAAAATACCTAGTTCTAAGTTGAGGAAAGACCTTATATCACTATTCTAACATCTATCGTGCATCGTTTTGCAGCACATTCGTCTAGTTATTATTAGTTTTTTCATATGTTCACATATTGAAAATCAATAATATATTAACTTTTTTTTGTTTTTTGTCGGTCCATTTTCAGTAATAGTTTCAAGTAGTCTCTCTTTCTAGACGATTTGTGCCTGATACGATATCATATTTCATATAATAACTATTATGAACCACAGTACGCAATGAG